>NW_012301015.1:0-3424 GCF_000151885.1 Dipodomys ordii | reverse complement strand
ACACAGCGAGGGACACAGCGTCGATAGAGCGGGGACACAGCGGGTTACACAGCTGGGGACACAACGGGACACAGTGGGGGACATAGCAGGACACAACGGGACGCAGCGGGACACAGCGGGGCACAGCGGGGACAAAGCGGGAGACACAGCAGGGAACAGAGCAGGACACAGCGGGGGACACATGGAGGACACAGCGGGACACAGCGGGGACACAGCGGGGACTCAGCGGGGGACACAGCGGGGGACAAACGGGACACCACGGAACACAGCGGGATACAGCGGGACACAACGGGGACAAAGCGGGACTCAGCGGGGAACACAGGAGGGGTCAAAGCGGGACACCACGGGACACAGTGTGACACATCGCGCCACAGCGGCGATACTGCGGGGACACAGCGGGACAAAGTGGGGGACACAGCGGGACACAGCAGGGGTAGCGGGGGACAGAGAGTGGACAGAATGGAACACAGCGGTGACACAGCTGGACACAGCGGGGTACAAAGCGGGACACAGCGGGCACACAGCGCGGACACAGCAGGGACACAGCAGGGGACACAGTGGGACACAGCAGGGACACAGCTGGGGACACAGAGGGACACAGCGGGACACAGCGGGACACAGCGGGGCACAGCAGGGACACAGCAAGGGACACAGCAGGGGACACAGCGGGACACACCGGGGGACATAGCAGGACACAGCAGGGGACACAGGGAGGACACAGCGGGACACAGTGGGGGACACAGCGGAACACAGCGAGGGACACAGCGGGGACACAGTGGGACACAGCGGGGTACACTGAGGGGACCCAGCGGGACCCAGCGGGACACAGCGTCGATACAGCGGGGACACAGCGGGACACAGCGGGGTACACAGCTGGGGACACAAGGGGACACAGTGGGGGACATAGCGAGACACACTGGGACACAGCGGGACACAGCGGGGCACAGCGGGGACAAAGCGGGAGACACAGCGTGGAACAGAGCAGGACACAGCGGGGGACACAGCGAGGACACAGCAGGACACAGCGAGGACACAGCGGGACACAGCCGGGGACACAGCGGGACACAACGGGGAACACAGCGAGGGACACAGCGGAACACAGCGGCACACAGCAGGGGACACAGTGGTGACACAGTGGTACACAGCGTGGGACACAGCGAGGACACAGCAAAACACAGCGTGGGACAATGCGGGAGACAGCGGGGGACACAGCGAGGACACAGCGGGTCACAGCGGGGACACAGCAGGACACAGCGGGGGACACAACGACGAAACAGCAGGACACAGCGGGGGACACAGAGGGGGACACAGCGGAACTCAGCGGGGAACACTGGGGGGACACAGCGGGTCACAGCGGGGACAAAGCGGGAGACACAGCGGGGAACAGAGCAGGACACAGCGGGGGACACAGCGAGGACACAGCGGGACACAGCGGGGACACAGCGGGGACTCAGCGGGGACACAGTGGGGGACAAACGGGACACCACGGAACACAGCGGGACACAGCAGACACAGCGGGGACAATGCGGGCATACAGCGGGCAACAGTGGGGGCACAGCAGGACACAGCAGGGGACAGAGCGGGGGACACACCAGGACACAACGGGGACAAAGTGGGACTCAGCGGGGGACACAGCAGGGGACAAAGCGGAACACCACGGGACACAGTGTGACACAGCGGGACACAGCGTGGACACTGCGGGGACACAGCGGGACAAAGCAGGGGACACAGCCGGACACAACGGGACATAGCGGGGGACACAGCAGGGGACAGCGGGGAACAGAGAGGGGACACAGCGTGACACAGGGGTGACACAGCTGGACACAGCAGGGTACACAGCGGGACACAGCGGGCACACAGCGGGGACACAGCAGGGAACAGTGGGACACAGTGGGGACAGAGCGGTGGACACAGCAGTGGACACATCGGGGGACACAGAGGGGACACAGTGGGACACAGCGGGGGACACAGCGAGGACACATTGGGACACAGCGGGGACACAGCGGGACTCAGCGGGGGACACAGCAGTACACAGCAGGACACAGCGGGACACAGCGGGGGACACAGTGGGACAGAGCAGGGTACACAGCAGGGGACACAGAGGGACACAGCGGGACACAGTGGGGGACACAGTGAGGACAAATTGGGACACAGAGGGGACACAGCTGGACTCAGTGGGGGACACAGCAGGACACAGCATTACACAGTGGGACACAGCGGGACACAGCGGGGGACACAGTGGGACAGAGCAGGGTACACAGCAGGGGACACAGAGGGACCCAGCGGGACACAGCGGGGGACACAGGGGGGACACTGCGGGACACTGCGGGAGACACAGCGAGGACACAGCGTGACACAGCGGAACACTGCAGGACACAGTTGGGACACAGCAGGGGACACAGCGGGACACAGAAGGGGACAAGCGGGACACAGTGGGGGACACGGGGGGAAAATGCAGGACACAGCAGGGGACACAGCGATGACAAAGCGGGACACAGCGGGGACACAGCGGGACTCAACACGGTCACAGCGGGACACAGCGGGACACAGCGGGACACCTCGGGGACACAGCAGGGGACACAGCGGGACACAGCGGGGGACACAGGGGGAACAAAGCGGGACACAGCAGGGGACACAGCGAGGACTCAGCGGGACACATCTGGGACACAGCGGGAATCAGCGGGAGACACAGCGGGACACAGTTGGGACAGAGCGGGGACACAGCAGGGACACAGCGGGGGACACAGTGGGACAGAGCAGGGGACACAGCAGGGGAAACAGAGGGACAGAGCGGGACACAGCGGGGGACACAGGGTTGACAGAGCGGGACACAGCGGGGGACACAGTGAGGACACATTGGGACACAGTGGGGACACAGCGGGACTCAGCGTGGGACACAGCAGTACACAGCGGGACCCAGCGGGACACAGCGTCGATACAGCGGGGACACAGCGGGGTACATAGCTGGGGACACAACGGGACACAGTGGGGGCCATAGCGGGACACAGCGGGACACAGCGGGACACAGGGGTTCACAGCGGGGACAAAGCGGGGACTCAGCAGGGGACACAGCGGGTGACAAACGGGACACCACGGAATACAGGGGAATACAGCGGGACACAGCGGGGGACACAGCAGGACACAGCGGGACACAGAGGTGGACACAGCGGAACACAGCAGGGGACAGAGCGGGGGACACAGCGGGACACAACGGGGACAAAGCGGCACTCAGCGGGGGACACAGGAGGGGACAAAGTGGAACACCACGGGACACAATGTGACACAACAGGACACAGCGGGGACACTGTGGGGAAACAGCGGCACAAAGCAGGGGACATAGTGGGACACAGCGGGATACAGCGGGGGACAGAGCAGGTGACCGCGGGGGACAGAGAAAGGACAGAGCGGGACACAGCGGTGACAC
>NW_012301014.1:0-3424 GCF_000151885.1 Dipodomys ordii | reverse complement strand
CAGGTAAGTGGTGGCAGTCCTCCCAGTGATATTAAACATAGTAGAGTCACTAAAGTTAATATGGGGTGTGTATTTCATGTAGAAGTGATTGATGGTGTAGTAGAGATGGATAAAGAATTTAGTGAAATAAATATGGTTATAGTTAAGAAAATATAAATGATTAAGTTGATTAATATAATTGATGGGTTATACAATATTACTGCTACTATTCAGCCTATATGGGCAATTGAAGAATATGCTAGGATTTTTCGTAATTGGGTTTGGTTAAGTCCTCCTCAGCCTCCTAGTAGGATTGATAAAATTGCCATAGGTATAATTAGGTTGTTTTCTATGAAAGGTGACAGTTGGTATAAGATTGAGATGGGAGCAAGTTTTTGTCAGGTTAATAAAATTAGACCGGATAATAGGGGAATTCCTTGAGTAACTTCTGGGACTCATAGGTGAAATGGGGCTAGGCCTAGTTTTATTGCTAGGGCAATTAATAGGCTCAGTGAAGTTAGTGGGTCAGGTGGTTGTTGCATGCCTCATTGCCCTGAGTGATGAAAATTGTTTATGATTGCGAATATTAGGATTATAGATGCGGTTGCTTGGGTTAAGAAATATTTTGATGCAGCTTCGGTTGATCGTGGGTTTTTATTAATTGTTATGAGGGGAATAAAAGAGAGTATGTTGATTTCTAGTCCTATTCATGCAAGTATTCAGTGTGAGCTTGTCATTGTAATGATTGTTCCTAGAATTATGGTAGATATAATGAGTACAAATGCGATAGTATTAATTAGTATGGGAAGGATTGAAACCAACGTTTTCGGGGTATGGGCCCGATAGCTTAATTAGCTTACCTTACTAGGATTTGGTGTAATTGGTAGCACGGAGAAATTTGGATTCTCAAGATAGGTTCAAGTCCTAAGGTCCTAGAAATAAGAGGGTTTTCACCTCTATGTTTTACTCTATCAAAGTAGCTCTTTTATCAGACATATTTCTATAGTATAGGTGGGATGCTTGCAGTGGAGATTGGGATTGCAATATATCATATACATAATGCTAGTGTTAGTGGTAGAAAATTTTTTCATAGTAGGTGTATAAGTTGATCATAACGGAATCGTGGGTAGGATGCTCGGATTCATAGAAAGACTGAGGATAGGATAAGAGTTTTAATGGCAAAGTTACATGAAGATAGTTCTGGTGTTATGGGATTATATGTGGGTCCAAAGAATAATATGGTAGTTAGGGCGTTTATAAGGATAATGTTTATGTATTCGGCTATAAAAAATAGGGCAAATGGTCCTCCTGCGTACTCTACGTTGAATCCTGAAACTAATTCTGATTCGCCTTCAGTAAGGTCAAAAGGGGCTCGGTTTGTTTCTGCTAAAGTTGAAATAAATCATATTATAGCTAGTGGCCATGCTGGTAAGATTATTCATATTTGTTCTTGAGATGATGATAAAGATGATATAGAGAATGAGCCACTAATTAATATAATTGATAAGAGAATAATAGCTAGGCATACTTCGTAGGAGATAGTTTGCGCTATAGCTCGGAGTGAGCCGAATAGTGAATATTTTGAATTAGATGCTCAGCCTGATCATAGAATTGAATAAACTGACATACTGGAGATTGCTAGGATGAATAAGAATCCCATGTTTATATTGATTAGTGGTTGAGGTAGTGTAAGTGGGATTCATAAAGAAAGGGCCAGAGCTAAAGCGAGGGTAGGGGCGATTGCGAATAGAAAGATGGAAGAGGTTGCAGGTCGTATTGGTTCTTTAATAAAAAGTTTTAATGCATCGGCAAATGGCTGGAGGATTCCGTATGGGCCTACTACGTTGGGTCCCTTACGTAATTGTATATAGCCTAGGATTTTTCGTTCTACTAATGTTAGGAAAGCTATGGCTAGGAGAATTGGAATTATAAGTGTTAGGAAATTTATAATAAACATTGTGTTAAGAAGAGGAGTTGAACCTCTGGTTATAAAGTTTTAAATCTTATGCAATTACCTGGCTCTGCCATCTTAACAATCCCTAATGTCGGGATGTAATTGAGTGAGTTAAGTTACTTTGTAAGTTGATATAATATCATTTATTAAGTATTAAGGCGCTTTTGTAAAGTTGGCCTCATTTCTCTGGTCCTTTCGTACTAGGAGAAATAGGTAAATAGATAGAAACCGACCTGGATTGCTCCGGTCTGAACTCAGATCACGTAGGACTTTAATCGTTGAACAAACGAACCTTTAATAGCTGCTGCACCATTGGGATGTCCTGATCCAACATCGAGGTCGTAAACCTTATTGTCGATATGAACTCTTTAACAAGATTGCGCTGTTATCCCTAGGGTAACTTGGTTCATTGATCAGAATTATTTCTGGGTCAATATTTGGACATTTATAATTTGGACTAGTTGGTCTTAATGTTAGTCCTTCGGAGGTTTTTTTATGCTCCGAGGTCACCCACCCAAAATGTTTATTCCAGTGGTTGCAGATTTTACATCGATTAGATTTGAAGTTGTTAAGTTGGAATATTAATTTAAGCTCCATAGGGTCTTCTCGTCTTATTGTGTTATTTCCGCCTCTTCACGGAAAGGTCAATTTCATTGATCGAATGTAAGAGACAGTTAAACCCTCGTGATGCCATTCATACAAGTCCCTAATTAAGGAACAAATTATTATGCTACCTTTGCACGGTCAGGATACCGCGGCCGTTTAACTTGCGTCACTGGGCAGGCGGTGCCTCTAATACTGGTAATGCTAGAGGTGATGTTTTTGGTAAACAGGCGGGGTTTAAGTTTGCCGAGTTCCTTTTACATTTATTAATCTTTCCTAGTTTGCACTCCTGTGTTGGGCTAACAATAAATTAGTAACATTGGTTCTAGTAGTTTAGGTGGAAATGTATGATTGTTAACTATCAGCGATTTATTCGTTCTGTTATACACTTGTGCTAGGAGAAAATTTTTCTTATTACTTATACTAACAGTATTTCATCTAATATTAATTAGATTGGTCCAGTTATTTTGTAAGAGATGTAATATATTATTGGAATAAATTATATAATAGTGTTGAGCTTTAACGCTTTCTTAATTGATGGCTGCTTTTAGGCCTACTATGAATATTGTATCAATTACTCTTTACTTTAGGTTGTATCCTCTATCTAAAGAGCTGTACCTCTTTAGGTTAGCTTTAAAACTTACAGTAATTTTATTTTGGAAATGCAGGTAAGTTTTAAGGTGAACTAAGATTCTTTCTTGGACAACCAGCTATCATCAGGCTCGTTAGGCTTTTCACCTCTACCTTAAAATCTTCTCACTATTTTGCCACATAGATGAGTTGGCCCTGTGGTAGGCTGTTCTAAGGTAGCTCGTCTGATTTCGGGGTCTCTGGCTTAAGTTCTCTTTGTCAGGTGTTTTCTAGTTAGCTCATTATGCAAAAGGTATA
>NW_012301013.1:0-2438 GCF_000151885.1 Dipodomys ordii | reverse complement strand
CCAGCGGGACACAGAGGGACACAGCGAAGGACAGAGCGGAACACAGCGAGGGACACAGGGAGGACACAGCAGGACACAGCGGGGACACAGCGGGATATAGCGGGGGACAGAGCGGAACACAGCGGGGGACAGAGGGAGTACACAGCCGGACACAGCAGGGACACAGCGGGGCCTCAGCGGGGAACACACAAGGGAAAAAGCGGGACACCACGGAACACAGCGGGACACAGCGGGACACAGCGGGACACAGCGTGGACAATGCGGGAACATAGCGGGACACAGCGGGGTACACAGCGGGACACTCGGGACACAGAGGGGGACACAGTGGGAAACAGCGTGGTCACAGCGAGGACACAGTAGGACACAGCGGGACATATTGTGGGACAAAGCAGGAGACAGCAGGGGACACAGCGAGGACACAGCGGGACACAGCGGGGACACAGAGGGAACTCAGCGGGGGACACAGCGGGGGACAACAGCGGGACACAGCGGGGACACAGTGCGACACAGCGGGACACAGCGAGGGACAGAGCGGGACACTGCAGGGGACAGAGCGGGAGACACAGCGGGACACAGCCGGGACAGAGCGGGATACACAGTGGGCCACATCGGAGACACAGCGGAGACATAGCGGGACACGGCAGGACAAAGTGGGACACAGCGGGACACCGTGGGGGACACAGCAGGACACAGCTGGACACAGCGGGGGACACAGCGGGACACCACGGGACACAGCGGGGGACACAGCGGGAGAGAGAGGGACACAGCGTAGACAAAGCAGACACAGCGGGACACAGCGGGGGACACAGCCAGGGACACAGCGGGACAAATCGGGGGACACAGCGGGGATACAGCGGGACACAGCGGGACACAACAGGACACAGCGAGAACTCAGCGTGGGACACAGCGGGGACACAGCGGGACAAAGCGGGGGACATTGGGGACACAGTAGGGACAATGGGGACACAGCGGGACAGAGCATGGACACAGCGGGGGACACAGCGGGACACAGCGGCACATAGCGGGGACACAACGTGGGACAGCAGGGACACAGCGGGACACAGGGGGGACACAGCAGGGGACACAGCTTGGGACACATCGGGACAGCGCAGGACACAACAGGACACAGGGGCCACAGCGAAACACAGCGGGGACACAGCAGAACACAGCGGGACACAGCACGGACACACCGGAGAACAGCAAGGACACAGCCCGTACACAGCGGGAGACACAGTGGGACAAAATTTGGGACACAGAGGGGGACACAGTGATACACAGCGGGGAACACAGCGGGAGACACAGCGGGGACACATTGGGACACAGCGGGGACACTGCTGGTCACAGCGGGACATAGAGGGGGACACATAGGGACACAGCGGGGGACACAGCGGGACACAGCGGGAGACACAGCGGGACACAGTGGGGACACAGCGGGACACAGCGGGACACAGATGGGGACAGAGCGAGGACACAGCGGCACACAGCGGGGGACAAAGCAAGGACACAGCGGGGGACACATTCGGGACACAGCAGGGACACAGCGGGACACAGCGGGGACACAGCAGAGACACAGTGGGAAACAGCTGGTCCCAGCAGGGACACAGCGGGACACAGCGGGACACAGCGAGGGACACAGAGGGACACATTGGGGGACACAGCCAAGACACAGCGGGACACATCGGGGGACACAGCGAGGACACAGCGGGACATAGCAGGGGAAACAGCGGGACACAACGGGGACACAGCAGTGGATACAGCGGGACACAGCAGGGGACACAGCGGGACACAGCGGGGGACACAGAGGTGGACACAGATGGACACAGCGTGGGATACAGGTGGGACACAGGGGGACACAGCGGGGACACAGCGGGACTCAGCGGGGGACACAGCAGTACACAGCGGGACATAGCGGGACACAGCGGGAGACACAGCGGGACACAGAGGGGGACACAGAGGGGTACACAGCGGGACACAGCGGGGAACACAGCGAGGACACAGCGGGGACACAGCGGGACACAGCGGGTTACACAGCTTTGGACACAAAGGACACATCGGGGGACATAGCGAGGACACAGCGGAACACAGCGTAGCACACAGCGAGGACACAACGGGACACAGTGGGACACAGCGGTACACAGCGGGACACAGCAGGAACACAGCAGTAGACACAGCGGGACAAGTGGGGGACACAGCGGGACACAGCGGGGGACACAGCAGTTCACAGCGGGACACAGCGAGACACAGCGGGACACAGGAGGGGACACAGCGGGACACCGAGGGGGACACAGAGGGGTACACAGCGGGACACAGCGGGACCCAGCAGGACACAGAGTCGATACAGCGAGACACAGCGGGACACAGCGGGACACAGCAGGACACAGCAGTTAACAGCGGGTCACAGCGGGACACAGCGGGACACAGGAGGGAAACAGCGGGAC
>NW_012301012.1:0-986 GCF_000151885.1 Dipodomys ordii | reverse complement strand
CAGAGGGACAAAGTGTAACACAATTTGGGACAGAGTGAGGACACAGCGGGGACTCACCGAGGGACACAGCGGGGGACAAAACGGGACACAGTGGGGGACACAGGGAGGACACAGCGGGACACAGCGGGGACACAGCGGGGACTCACTGGGGGACACAGCAGGGGACAAAGCGGGACACCAAGGGACACAGTGTGACACAGCGTGACACAACGGGGTACACAGCTGGGGACACAACGGGAAACAGCGTGGGACACAGTGGGACACAGCGGGGACAAAGAGGGGGACATAGCAGGGGACAGAGCGGGACACAGCGGGGAAACAGCGGGGAGTCAGGGGGGGACACAGAGGGACAAAGGTGGCCACAGCGGGACACAGCGGCAACACAGCTTGGACACAGCGGCAGACACAGCTGGACACAGTGGGACACAGCGGGGACAAAGCGGGACAAAGCGGGGGACACAGCGGGGACACAGCGCGGAACACAGGGGGGGACACAGCGGGGGACATAGCGGGACACAGCGGGACACAGTGGGACACAGTGTGACACAGCGTGGGACACAGCGGGACACAGCGGGGGACACAGCGGGGGACACAGCGGGACAGAGCGGGGACACAGCCGTACTCAGCGTGGGACACAGCAGTACACAGCTGGACACAGCGGGACACAGCGGGATACAGCGGGGGACACAGCGAGACACAGAGGGGGACACAGAGGGGTACACAGTGGGACAGAGCTGGGAACACAGCGAGGACCCAGCGGGACCCAGCGGGTACACACCTGGGGACACAAAGGGACACATCGGGGGACACAGCGAGGACACAGTGGAACACAGCGTGGGACACAGCGAGGACACAGCGGGACACAGCGGGACACAGCAGGGACACAGCAGAAGACACAGAGGGACACAGCGGGGGACACAGCGAGGACACAGCGGGACACAGCGGGACACAGCGTCGATACAGCGGGGACACAGCGGGACTCAGCA
>NW_012301011.1:0-3424 GCF_000151885.1 Dipodomys ordii | reverse complement strand
AAGAAGGAGAAGGAGCAGAAGCAGAAGGAGAAGCAGAAGGAGAAGCAGAAAGAGAAGCAGGAAAAGCAGAAGAAGCAGAAGCAGGAGAAGCTGAAGGAGAAGAAACAGGAGAAGGACAAGAAGCAGAAAGAGAAGCAGTAGAAGCAGAAGAAGCAGGAAAAGCAGAAGCAGAAGAAAGAGAAGAAGAAGAAGACGAAGAAGAAGAAGAAGCTGCAGCAGCATAAGGAGAAGCATAAGGAGAAGTATAAGGAGAAGCAGTAGAAGCAGAAGAAGCAGAAGCAGGAGAAGCTGAAGCAGAAGAAAAAGAATAAGCAAAAGAAGCAGAAGCAGAAGCAGTGAGAGAAGCAGAAGAAGGAGAAGGAGAAGGAGCAGCAGAAGGAGAAGCAGAAGCAGAAAGAGAAGCAGAAACAGAAGGAGAACAAGAAGGAGAAGCAGGAGAATCAGAAGAAGCAGAAAGAGAAGGAGAAGAAGGAGAAGCAGAAGTAGAATCCGAAGAAACAGAAGAAGAAGAAGCAGAAGAAACAGAAGCAAAAGAAACAGAAGAAGGAGAAGAGCAGAAGCAGAAGCAGATGGAGAAGCAGAGGCTGAAGGAGAAGCAGAAAGAGAAGCAGGAGAACCAGAAGAAGCAGGAGAAGCAGAAGCAGAAGAAACAGGAGAAGCCGAAGAAGCAGAAGCAGAATCTGAAGCAGAAGGAGAAACAGAAGAAGCACAATCTGAAGCAGAAGCAGAAGAAACAGAAATAGTAGAATAAGCAGAAGCAGAAGCATCAGGACAAGCAGAAGAACAAGAAGGAGAAGGCGAAAGAGAAGGAGTAGGAGTAGGAGAAGCAAAAGGATAAGCTGAAGCAGAAAGAGACGCAGAAGGAGAAGGAGCACGAGAAGTAGGAGAAGCAGGAGAAGCAGAAGCAAGAGAAGCAGAAGAAACAGAAGACGCAGAAGCAGAATGAGAAGCAGAAGGAGAAATTGAAGCAGAAGGAGAAGGAGAAACAGAAGGAGAAGCTGAAGAAGGAGAAGGAGAAGCAGAAACAGAAGCAGGAAGAGAAGCACAACGAGAAGCAGGAGAAGCAGAAGCAGGAGAAACAGAAGCAGAAGAAACATAAGAAGGAGAAGAAGCAGAAGGAGAAGCAGAAACAGAAGGAAAAGCAGAAATAGAAGCAGGAGCAGCAGAAGAAGCAGCAGCAGGAGAAGCAGAAGCAGAAGAAGCCGAAGAAGCAGAAGGAGAACCTGAAGCATAAGGAGATACAGGAGAAGCAGAAGAAGTAGAATCTGGAGAAGCAGAAGGAGAAGCAGAAGCAGAAAGAGAAGCAAAAGCAAAAGGAGAAGCATAAGGGGAAGCAGAAGAAACAGAACAAGCAGAGACAGTAGCAGAAGATGTAGAAGCAGAAGGAGAAGCAGAAGGAAAAGCAGAAGAACGAGAAGGAGAAGGAGAAGGAGAAACAGAATGAGAAGCAGAAAGAGAAGCAGAAAAAGGAGCAGGAGAAGGAAAAGCAGCAGGAGAAGCAGAAAGAGAAGCAGAAGGAGAAGCAGGAGATGCAGAAACTTGAGAAGCAGAAGCAGAAGAAACAGGAGAAGGACTAGAAGCAGAAGCAGAAGGAGAAGCAGAAACAGAAGGAGAAGCAGGAAGAGAAGTAGGGAAAGCAGAAGAAGCAGAAGCAGGAGAAGCAGAAGCATAAGAATGTGAAGAAGCAGAAGGAGAACCTGAAGCAGAAGGACAAACAGGAGAAGCAGAAGAAGCAGAATCTGAAGAAGCAGAATAAGAAGCAGAAGGAGAAGCAGAAGCAGAAAGAGAATCAAAAGCAAAAGGAGAAGGACAAACAGGAGAACAGAAGAAGCAGAATCTGAAGAAGCAGAATAAGAAGCAGAAGGAGAAGCAGAAGCAGAAAGAGAATCAAAAGCAAAAGGAGAAGCAGAAGAAACAGAAGAAGTAGAAGCAGAAGCAGTTGTAGCAGAAGCAGAAGGAAAATCAGAAGAACAAGAAGGAGAAGGAGAAACAGAAGGAGAAACAGAAGGGGAAGCAGAAAGAGACGCAGGTAAAGCAGAAGAAGAAGCAAAAGGAGAATCAGAAGGAGAATCAGAAAAAGGAGAAGGAGAAGCAGAAGAAGATGCAGAATGAGAAGCAGGAGAAGCAGAAGAAGCAGAAGCAGGAGGAGAAGCAGGAAAAGCAGAAGAAGCAGAAGCAAAAGGAGAAGCAAAAGAAGGAGAAGGAGAAGGAGAAGCAGAAGCATAAGGACAAGAACAAGCAGAAGGAGATGCAGAAGGAGAAGCAGGAGAAGCAGAAGAATCAGAAGCTGAAGGAGAAGCAGAAGTAGGAGAAGGAGAAGGAGGAGAAGCAGAAGGAGAAGCAGAAGCATAATGAGAAGGAGAAAGAGAAGCAGGAGAAGTACAAGAAGCAGAAGCAGGAGAAGCCGAAAGAGAAGAAGCAGAAGAAGCAGAAACATTAGCAGAAGGAGAAGCAGAAGCAGAAGGAGAAGCAGCAGAAGAAGTAGAACCAGAAATTCAGGCAGGAGAAACAGAAGAAGCAGAAGCATAAGCAGAAGGAGAAGCAAAAAGAGAAGCACAAGGAGTAGTAAAAGAAGCAGCAGAAGGAGAAGCAGCAGAAGAAGCAGAAAAACAAGCAGGAGAAGCAGAAGCAGAAAGAGAATTAGAAGCTGAAGAAGCAGAACCAGAAGAAGAAGCAGTAGAAGCATAAGAAGCAGAAGCAGGAGAAGCAGAAGCAGAAGAAAACGAAGAAGCATAAGAAGCAGAAGTAGAAGCAGAGGGAGAAAGAGAAGAAGGAGAAGGAGCAGCAGAAGGTGAAGCAGAAGGAGATGCAGAAGCAGAAAGAGAAGCGGAAACAGAAGGAGAAGTTGGAGAATCAGAAGAAGCAGAAGCAGAAAGAGAAGCAAAAGAGGGAGAAGGAGAAGCAGAAGCAGAAGGACAATCAGGAGAAGCAGAAGAAGCAGAAGCGGGAGAGGCAGAAGAAGAAGAAGAAACAGAAGTAGGAGAAGGAGCAGAAGGAGAAGCAGAAGCAGAAGGAGAAGCAGAAATAGAAACAGAAGCAGAAGAAGCAGTTGCAGGAGATGCAGAAGCAGAAGAAACAGAAGAAGCCCAAGAAGCAGAAGGAGAACCTGAAGCAGAAGGACAAGCAGAAGCAGCAGAAGCTGGAAAAGCAGAAGCAAAAGATACAGAAGAAGCAGAAGCAGAACGAGAAGCAGAAGAATAAGAAGGAGAAAGAGAAGGATTAGGAGTAGGAGGAGCAGAAGCAGAATTAGAAGCAGAAAGAGAAGCAGAAGGAGAAGCAGAAGGAGAAACTGAAGAAGCAGAAGCAGAAGCAGAATGAGAAGCACAAGAAGGAGAAATTGAAGGAGAAGGAGAATGAGACGGAGAAGCAGAAGGAGAAGTAGGAGAAGCAGAAGAAGGAGAACCAGAAGCAGAAGAAACAGATG
>NW_012301010.1:0-3425 GCF_000151885.1 Dipodomys ordii | reverse complement strand
TGTGCCCCCGCTGTGTAAGACTGTGTTCCCCTTTGTGTCCCGCTGTGTCCCCGCTGTGTCCCCATTGTGTCCCGCTGTGTCCCGCTGTGTCCCCACTGTGTCCCGCTGTGTCCCCACTGTGTTCCGCTCTGTCCCCGCTGTGTCCCCTGCTGTGTCCCGTTGTGTCCCCGGCTGTGTCCCCAGCTGTGTCCCGATCTGTCACGCTTTGCCCTGCTGTGTCCTTGCTGTGTCCCCATTTGTGCCCCGCTGTGTCCTCGCTGAGTCCCCTGCTGTGTCCTGCTGTGTCCCATGTGTCACGCTGTGTCCTCTCTGTGTATCCCTCTGTGTCCCGCTGTGTCCCTGCTGTGTCCCTGCTGTGTCCCGCTGTGTCCCCGATGTCCCCCGCTGTGTCCCGTTGTGTCCCCGCTGTCTGCATGTGTGTCCCCGCTGTCCCCGCTGTATCCCCCGCTGTGTCCCGCTGTGTCCTCGCTGTGTCCCCAGCTGTGTCCCGCTGTGTCCCCCGCTGTGTCCCCCTGTGTCCCGCTGTGTCCCCGCTGTCTGCCGGTGTGTCACCGCTGTCACCCGCTGTGTCCCCCGCTGTGTCCCGCTGTGTCCTCGCTGTGTCTCACTGTGTCCCCGCTTTGTCTCTGCTGTGTCCCGCTGTGTCCCTGGTGTGTCCTCGCTGTGTAACCGCTGAGTCCCTCTGTGTCCCTGCTGTGTCCCACTGTGTCCCCCGCTGTGTCCCCACTGTGTCCCCGCTGTGTCCCCGCTGTGTCCCTCTCTGTCCCCACTGTGTCGCGCTTTGTCCCGCTGTGTCCCACGCTGTGTCCCGCTGTGTCCCCCGCTGTGTTCAGTTGTGTTACCCACTGTGTCCCGCTGTGCCCTGCTGTGTACCCCCTGTGTCCCGCTGTGTACCGATGTGTCCCCGCTGTGTCCCCGCTGTGTCTCTCTGCTGTCCCGTGCTGTGTCCCCACTGTGTTCCGCTGTGTCCCGCTGTGTCCTTGCTGTGTCCCCGCTGTTTCCTGCTGTGTCCTGCTGTGTCCGGCTGTGTCCCCGCTGTCCCCCGCTGGGTCCCCTGCTGTGTCCCCGCTGTGTCCAGCTGTGTCCCGTTTTGTCCCGCTGTATCCTGCTGTGTCCCGGCTTTGTCCCCCGCTTTGTCCCCGCTGTGTCCCGCTGTGTCCCGCTGTGTCCCCCGCTGTGTCCCGCTGTGTCCCCTGCTGTGTCCCCCACTTGACCCGCTGTGTCCCCTGCTGTGTCCCCCACTGTGTCACGCTGTGTTTCGCTGTGTCCGGCTGTGTCCTTGCTCTGTCTCCCTCAGTGTCCAGCTGTGTCCTCCCTGTGTCCACCGCTGTGTCCCGCTGAGTCCCCTGTTGTGTCCCGCTGTGTCCTGCTGTGTCACGCTCTGTCCCATCTGTGTCCCTCTGTGTCCAGCTCTGTCCCCGTTGTGTGTCCGCTGTGCCCCGCTGTGTACCCTTCTGTGTCCAGCTGTGTCCACTTTGTGTCCCGCTGTGTCCCTTCTCTGTCCCCCGCTGTCCACCGCTGTGTCCCCCGGCTGTGTCCCACAGTGTCCCCGCTGTGTCCCGCTGTGTCCTACTGTGTCCCGTGGTGTCCCGCTTTTTCCCCTCTATGTCCTCTGCTGAGTCGCCCCTGTGTCCCTGCTGTGTCCAGCTGTGTCCTCGCTGTGTCCTCCGCTGTCTCCCGCTTTGTCCCACGCTGTGTCCTACTGTGTCCCTGCTGTGTCCCCTGCTGTGTCCCGCTGTGTCCCGCTGTGTCCCCCGCTGTGTCCTGCTGGGTCCCGCTGTGTCCCTGCTGTGTCCCTGCTGTGTCCGGCTGTGTCCCCCGCTGTGTCCCACTGGGTCCCGCTGTGTCCCCCGCTGTGTCCTGCTGTGTCCCCGCAGGTTCACCGCTGTTTCACGCTGTGTCCTGCTTTGTTCCGTGGTGTCCCGCTTTGTCCCCCGCTGTGTCCCGCTGTGTCCACTGCTGGGTCCCCGGTGGGTCCTGCTGTGTCTCGCTGTTTCCCACTGTGTCCTAGCATTGTCCCATGCTGTGTTCCGCTGTGTCCTCCCTGTGTCCCCCGCTTTGTCCCGCTGTGTCCCCCGCTGTGCCCCACATTGTCCCGCTGTGTCCCGCTGTGTACTCGCTGGGTCCCACTGTGTCCCCCCTGTTTCCCCGCTGGGTCCTGCTGTGTCCCGCTGTGTCACCGCTGTGTCCCTCTGTGTCCCCGCTCTATAGACGCTGTGTCCCGCTGTGTCCCCCGCTGTGTCCTGCTGGGTCCCGCTGTGTTCCCCGCTGTGTCCCGCTGTGTCCCTGCAGGTTCACCGCTGTTTCACGCTGTGTCCTGCTGTGTTCCGTGGTGTCCCACTTTGTCACCCGCTGTGTCCCGCTGTGTCCATTGCTGGGTCCCCGCTGTGTCCCGCTGTGTCTCGCTGTGTCCCGCTGTGTCCTCGCTTTGTCCCATGCTGTGTTAAGCTGTGTCCTCCCTGTGTCCCCCGCTGTGCCCCGCAGTGTCCCGCTGTGTCCCGCTGGGTCCCCCGCTGTGTCCCGCTGTGTCCCCCGTTGTGCCCGGCAGTGTCCCGCTGTGTCCCGCTCTGTCCCCCACTGTGTCCCCCGCTGAGTCCTCTATGTGTCGACGCTGTGTCCTGCTGTGTCTTCGCTGTGTCCCCTGCTGACTCCCGGTTTGTCCCACGCTGTGTCCCGCTGTGTCCCGCTGTGTCCTCGCTGTGTCCCCCGCTGTGTCCTGCTGTTTTCCCACTGTGTCCCAAGCTTTATCCCGCTGTGTCCCGCTGTGTGCCCCGCTGTGTCCCACTATGTTCCCGCAGTGTCCCCGCTGTGTCCTCGCTGTGTTCCCTGCTGTGTCCCGCTGTGTCCCCCGCTGTGTCTCGCTGTGTCTACTGCTGTGTCCCCACTGTGTCCCGCTGTGTCTCGCTGTGTCCCGCTGTGTCCTCACAGTTTCCCACGCTGTGTCCTTGCTGTGTCCCCCGCTGTGTTCCGCTGGGTCCTTCTGTGTCCTCTCTGTGTTCCCCACTGTGTCCCGCTGTGTCCCCCGCTGTGTCTCTCGCTGTGTCACCGCTGTGTCCCGCTGTGTCCTCGCTGTGTCCCCCGCTGTGTCCCGCTTTGTCACCGCTGTGTCCTGCTGTGTCTTCACTGTGTCCCCCGCTGTGTCCCGCTTTGTCCCTGCTGTGTACCCCGCTGTGTCCCGCTGTGTCCCCCTCTGTGTCCGGCTGTGTCCCCTGCTGTGTCCCCACTTTGTCACGCTGTGTTTCGCTGTATCCGGCTGTGTCCTCACTCTGTCTCCCTCAGTGTCCATCTGTGTCACGCTCTGTCCCTTCTGTGTCCCTCTGTGTCCAGCTCTGTCCCCGCTGTGAGTCCCTCTGTGTCCCCACTGTGTACCCCTTCTGTGCCCAACTGTGTCCCCTCTGTGTCCCGCTGTGTCCCTTCTCTGTCCC
>NW_012301009.1:0-3425 GCF_000151885.1 Dipodomys ordii | reverse complement strand
GAGCGGGGGACAGTGGAGACAAAGAGAGGTACACAGCGGGATACAGTGGTGACACAGCTGGACACAACGGAGAGCACAGCGGGACACAGCGGGCACAAAGCGGGGACAGAGTGGGACACAGTGGGACATATAGCGGGGGACACATCAGGACACAGAGGGGGACATAGTGAGGACACAGTGAGACACAGCGGGGACACAGCGAGGACACAGCGGTGACACAGCTGGACACAACGAAGTACACAGCGGGACACAGCGGGCACACAGCGGGGACACAGCGGGACACAGCGGGGAACACAGGAAGGACACAGCAGGACACAGCGTCGATACAGCGGGGACACAGCGCAACACAGCGGGGTACACACCTGTGGACACAACGGGACACAGTGGGGGACACAGCGAGGACACAACAGGACACAGCGGGGACACTGCAAGGACACAGCTGGACAAAGCGGGGGACACAGCGGGACACAGCGGGACACAGTGGGGACACTGCGGGGACACAGCTGGACAAAGCGGGGGACACAGCGGGACACAGCGGGACACAGCGGGGGACACAGCGGGGGACAGCGGAGACAGAGAGGGGACACAGCGAGACGCAGCGTTGACACAGCCTGACACAAAGGAGTACACAGCGAGGACACAGAAGGGACAGAGCGGGACACAATGGGACACAGCGGGACACAGCGGGGGACACAGCGGGACACAGCTGGACACAACGGAGTACAAAGCAAGACACAGCGGGCACAAAGCGGGGGACACAGCGGGACACAGCGGGACACAGCGGGGGACACAGTGGGGGACACAGCGGGACACAGCGGGGAACACAGCGAGGACACAGCGGGACAAAGAGAGACAAAGCGGGGGACACAGGGTGGACACAGCGGGACTCAGTGGGGGACACAGCAGTACACAGCGGGACACAGCGGGACACAGCGGGGGACACAGAGGGGTACAGAGCGGTACACAGCGAGGACAATGCGGGACACAGCGGGACACAGCGTTGATACAGCGGGGACACAGCGGGACACAACGGTGTACACAGCGGTGACACAGCTGGACACAACGGAGTACACAGCGGGACTCAGCAGGCACAAAGCGGGGACAGAGCGGGACACAGCTGGACACATCGGGACATAGCAGGGGACACAGCGGGACACAGAAGGGGACACAGTGAGGACACAGTGGGACACAGCGGGGGACACAGCGGGGGACACAGTGGGACAAAGCGAGGAACAGCGTAGATACAGCGGGGATACAGCGTTACACAGCGTGGTACACAGCTGTGGACACAACGGGACACAGTGTGGGCACAGCGGGACACAGCGGGACACAGTGGGACACAGCGGGGACAAAGCGTGAGACACAGCGGGGGACAGAGTGGGAGACAGCAGGGGACATAGCGGGGACTCAGCGGGGTCACAGCGGGATACAGCGGGACACAGAGTGACACAGCGGGACAGAGCAGAGGACACAGCGGGACACAGCGGAGGACAGAGCGACGACACAACAGGACGCAGCGGGGACACAGGGGGACTCAGCAGGGTTACAGCGGGACACAACGGGACACAGCAGGACACAGCGTGACACAGCTGGGACACAGCAGGGACACAGCAGGGACACAGTGGGGGACACAGCGGGACAAAACGGGACACAGCGGGGGACACAGTAGGACAGAGCAGGGGACACAGTGGGGGACAGAGGGGGACACCACGAATAACAGAGCAAGGACACAGCGGGACCCAGCGGGACACAGCCTTGATACAGCGGGATTCACAGCGTTACACAGCGGGTTACACAGCTGGGGACACAAAGGGACACAGTGGTGGACACAGCGGGACACAGCAGGACAGAGTGGGACACAGACGGGATAAAGCGTGAGACACAGCGGGGGACAGAGCGGGAGACAGCGGGGACACAGCGAGGACACAGAGGGACACAGCGGGGACACAGCGGGGACTCAGCTGGGGACAAAGCGGGGGACAAAGCGGGACACCACTGACACAGCGGGACACAGCCCAAAACAGCGGTGACCCTGCGGGGACACAGCGGAACACAGCGGGACAGAGTGGGGGACACAGCGGGACACAGCGGGGAACACAGCGAGGACACAGCGGGACACAGCGGGACACAGCGTCGATACAGCGAGGACACAGTGGGACACAGCGGGGTACACAGCTGGGGACAAAACGGGACACAGCGGGGGACACATTGAGGACACAGCAGGACACAGCGGGGGACACAGGGGGGACACAGCGGGACACAGCGGGGGACACAGCGAGTACACATTTGGACACAGCGGGGACACAGCGGGACTCAGCGGGGGACACAGCAGTACACATGGGGACACAGTGGGACACAGCGGGGGACACAGAGGGGTACACAACGGGACACAGCGAGGACACAGCGGGACCCAGCGGGACACAGCGTCATTACAACGGGGACACAGCGGGACAGAGCGGGGTACACAGCTGAGGACACAACGGGGCACAGCGGGGGACACAGCGAGGACACAGTGGGACACAGCGGGACACAGCGGGGACATTGCGGGAACATAGCGGGACACAGCGGGACACAGTAGGACACAGCTTGTGACCCAGCGGGGACACAGCGGGACACAGCGGGGGACACAGCTAGGACACAGCGGGACACAGTGGGGACACAAAGGGGACTCAGAGGGTGAAACAGCGGGGGAAAAAGCGGGACACCATGGGACACAGTGTGACACAGCAGGACACAGAGGGAACACTGCGTCGACACAGCAGGACACAGCGGGACACAGCGGGACACAGCGGGGGACACAGCGGGGGACAGTGGAGACAAAGAGAGGACACAGCGGGACACAGCGGTGACACAGCTGGACACAACGGAGTACACAGCGGGACACAGCGGGCACAAAGCGGGGACAGAGCGGGACACAGCTGGACACAGCGGGACATAGCGGGGGACACAGCGGGACACAGAGGGGGACACAGTGAGGACACAGTGGGACACAGCGGGGGACACAGCGAGGACACAGCGGTGACACAGCTGGACACAACGAAGTACACAGCGGGACACAGTGGGCACACAGCGGGGACACAGCGGGACACAGCGGGGAACACAGGAAGGACACAGCATGACCCAGTGGGACACAGCGTCGATACAGCGGGGACACAGCGGGACACAGCGATGTACACAGCTGTGGACACAACGGGACACAGTGTGGGCACAGCGGGACACAGCGGGACAGAGTGGGACACAGATGGGATAAAGCGTGAGACACAGCGGGGGACACAGGGGGGACACAGCGGAACACAGGGGGGGACACAGCGAGGACACATTGGGACACAACGGGGACATAGCGGGACTCAGCGGGGGACACAGCGAGACACAGCGTGACACAGCGGGTCACAGCAGGGACAGAGCGGGTGACACAGAGGGGTACA
>NW_012301008.1:0-3425 GCF_000151885.1 Dipodomys ordii | reverse complement strand
GAAGAAGGAGAAGAGCAGAAGAAGAAGCAGAAGGAGAAGCAGTAGCAGAAGGAGAAGCAAAAGAGAAGCAGGAGAAGCAGAAGAAGCAGGAGAAGCAGAAGCAGAAGAAACAGGAGAAGCCGAATAAGCAGAAGCAGAATCTGAAGCAGGAGAAACAGAAGAAGCACAATCTGAAGCAGAAGCAGAAGCAGCAGGAGAAGCAGAAGAAGAAGACGTCGAAGGCGAAAGAGAAGGATTAGGAGTAGGAGAAGAAAAAGGATAAGCAAAAGCAGAAAGAGACGCAGAAGGAGAAGCAGCAAGAGAAGTAGGAGAAGCTGGAGAAGCAGAAGCAGAAGAAACAGAAGACACAGAAGCAGATTGAGAAGCAGAAGGAGAAATTGAAGCGGAAGCAGAATCAGAAGGAGAAGAAGAAGCAGAAGGAGAAGCAGAAGAAGGAGAAAGAGAAGCAGAAAGAGAAGCAGAAAGGGAAGTAGAACGAGAAGCAGGAGAAGCAGAAGCAGGAGAAGCAGAAGCAGAAGAAACAGAAGAAGGAGAAGAAGCAGAAGCAGAAGGAGAAACAGTAACAGAAGGAAAAAAGAAAGAGAAGCAGGAGAAGCAGAAGAAGCAGGAAAACAGAAACAAAAGAAAGAGAAGAAGAAGGAGAAGAAGAAGAAGAAGAAGAAGAAGAAGCCTAAGGAGAAGCATAAGGAGAAGCAGTAGAAGCAGAAGAAGCAGAACCAGGTGAAGCAGAAGAGGAGAAAAAGAATAAGCAAAAGAAGCAGAAACAGAAGCAGTGGGAGAGGCAGAAAAAGGAGAAGGAGAAGGAGCAGTAGAAGGAGAATCAGAAGCAGAAAGAGAAGCAGAAACAGAAGGAGAACCAGAAAGAGAAGCAGGAAAATCAGAAGAAGCAGAAGTAGAAGCAGAAAGAGAAGGAGAAGCAGAAGTAGAAACAGAAGAAGAGGAAGCAGAAGAATCAGAAGCAAAAGAAACAGAAGAAGGAGAAGAGCAGAAGCAGAAGCAGAAGGAGAAGGAGAAAGAGAAGCAGGAGAAGCTAATGAAGCAGAAGCAGAAGCAGGAGAAGCAGAAGCAGAAGATAAAGAAGAAGCATAAGAAGCAGAAGCAGAGGGAGAAACAAAAGAAGGAGAAAGAGCAGAAGAAGGTGAAGCAGAAGGAGATGCAGAAGCAGAAAGAGAAGCAGAAACAGAAGGAGAAGAAGAAGGAGAAGTTGGAGAATCAGAAGAAGCAGAAGCAGAAGCAGAAAGAGAAGGAGAAGAAGGAGAAGGAGAAGCAAAAGGAGAAGGACAAGCAGGAGAAGCAGAAGAAGCAGAAGCGGGAGGAGCAGAAGAAGAAGAAGAAGAAGAAGAAGAAGAAACAGAAGAAAGAGAAGGAGCAGAAGGAGAAGCAGAAGCAGAAGGAGAAGCAAAAGAGAAGCAGAAGAAGCAGTAGCAGGAGAAGCAGAAGCAGAAGAAACAGAAGAAGTCCAAGAAGCAGAAGGAGAACCTGAAGCAGAAGGAGAAGCAGAAGCAGCAGAAGCTGGAAATGTAGAAGCAGAAGAAACCGAACAAGCAGAAGAAGCAGAAGAAGAACGAGAAGCAGAAGAAGAACAAGGAGAAAGAGAAGGATTAGGAGTAGGAGAAACAGAAAGATAAGCAGAAGCAGAAAGAGAAGGAGAATGAGAAGGAGAAGCAGAAGAAGCAGAAGCAGGAGAAGCAGAAGCAGAATGAAAAGCAGAAGAAGGAGAAATTGAAACAGAAGATGCAGAAGAAGAAGCAGAAGCAGTAGTAGAAGCAGAAGAAGGAGAAGCAGAAGGAGAAGCATAAAGAGAAACAGAAGGAGAAGCAGGAGAAGCAGAAGCAGGAGAAGCAGAATCAGAAGAAATAGAAGAAGGAGAAGAAGCAGAAGCAGAAAGAGAAGCAGAAACAGAAGGAGAAGCAAAAATAGAAGCAGAAGAAGCCGAAGAAGCAAAAGCAGAACCTAAAGCAGAAGGAGAAGCAGGAGAAGCAGAAGAAGAAGAATCTGGAGAAGAAGAAGGAGAACCAGAAGGAGAAGCAGAAGCAGAAAGAGAAGCAAAAGCAGAAGGAGAAGCAGAAGAAGAAGAAGGAGAAGGAGAAATCGAAGGATTATTAGTAGGAGAAACAGAAGGATAAGCAGAAGCAGAAAGAGAAGCAGAAGGAGAAGCAGGAGAAGCAGAAGAAGCAGAATCAGGAGAAGCAGAAGCAGAATGAAAAGCAGAAGAAGGAGAATTTGAAACAGAAGAAGATGCAGAAGGAGAAGCAGAAGCAGAAGTAGAAGCAGAAAAAGGAGAAGCAGAAGGAGAAGCATAAGGAGAAACAGAAGGAGAAGCAGGAGAAGCAGAAGCAGGAGAAGCAGAATCAAAAGAAATAGAAGAAGGATAAGAAGCAGAAGCAGAAAGAGAAGCAGAAACAGAAGGAGAAGCAGAAATAGAAGCAGAAGAAGCAAAAGCAGAACCTGAAGCAGAAGGAGAAGCAGGAGAAGCAGAAGAAGCAGAATCTGGAGAAGAAGGAGAACCAGAAGGAGAAGCAGAAACAGAAAGAGAAGCAAAAGCAGAAGGAGAAGCAGAAAGAGAAGCAGAAGAAACAGAAGAAGCAGAAGCATAAGCAGTAGCAGAAGAAGCTGAAGACGCAGAAGCAGATAGAGAAGCAGAAGGAATAGCAGAATAACGACAAGGAGAAACAGAAGGAGAAGAAGAATGAGAAGCAGAAGGGGAAGCAGGAAAAACAGAACAAGCAGAAACAGACGGAGAAGCAGAAGAAGGAGAAGCAGAAGCAGAAGAAGAAGCAGAAGGAAAAGCACAAGCAGAAGGAGATGCAGAAGGAGTAGCAGGAGAAGCAGAAGAAGCAGAAGCAGAAGGGGAAGCAGAAGGAGAAGAAGCGGAATCAGAAGAAGCAGGAGGAGAAGTAGAAAGAGAAGCCGACGAAGAGAAGCAGAACGAGAAGCAGGAGAAGCAGAAGAAGCAGAGCGGGAGAAGCAGAAGAAGAAGAAACAGAAGAAATAGAAGGAGCAGAAGCAGAAGGAGGAGCAGAAGCAGAAGGAGAAGCAGAAAGAGAACCAGGAAAAGCAGAAGAAGCAGAAGCAGGAGAAGCAGAAGCAGAAGAAACAGGAGAAGGACAAGAAGCAGAAGCAGAAGGAGAAGCAGAAACAGAAGGAGAAGCAGAAAGAGAAGGAGGGGAAGCAGAAGAAGCAGAAGCAGGAGAACCAGAAGCATAAGAATCCGAAGAAGCAGAAGCAGAAACTGAAGCAGAAGGAGAAGCAGGAGAAGCAGAAGAAGCAGAATATGGAGAAGCAGAATGAGAAGCTGAAGGAGAAGCAGAAGCAGAAAGAGAATCAAAAGGAGAAGGAGAAGCGGAAGAAACAGAAGAAGCAGAAGCAGTAGCAGTTGCAGCAGAAGCAGAAGGAGAAGCAAAAGTAAAAGCAGAAGAACGAGA
>NW_012301007.1:0-3426 GCF_000151885.1 Dipodomys ordii | reverse complement strand
GAAGCAGAAGAAGCAGCACAAGGTAGAAGCAGAAGCTGATGAAGATGCATAACGAGAAGCAGGAGAAGCAGAAGAAGCAGAAGCAGAAGGAGAAGTAGAAGTAGGAGAAGGAGAAGGAAGAGCCGCAGAAGCAATAGGAGAAGCAGAAGGAGAAGCAGAAGCAGAATGAGAAGAAGAAAGAGAAGGAGTAGAAGCAGAAGAAGCAGGAAAAGAAGAAGCAGAATAAAGAGGAGAAAAAGAAGAAGAAGAAGAAGAACAAAAAGTAGAAGAAGAAGAAGAAGAAGAAGAAGAAGAAGAAGAAGAAGAAGAAGAAGAAGAAGAAGAAGAAGAAGAAGAAGAAGAATAATAAGAAGAAGAAGAAGAAGAAGAAGAAGAAGAAGAAGAAGAAGAAGAAGAAGAAGGAGAAGAAGAAGGAGAAGGAGAAGCATAAGGAGAAGAAGTAGAAGCAGAAGCAGAAGAAGCAGAAGCAGAAGAAAAAGAATAAGCATAAGAAGCAGAATCAGAGGGAGAAGCAGAATAAGGAGAAGGAAAAGAAGAAGGAGAATCAGAAGGAAAAGCAGAAGAAGGAGAAGCAGAAGAAGGAGAAGCAGAAGCAGAAGAAGAAGCAGAAGAAGAAGCAGAATCAGAAGAAGATGCAGAAGGAGAAGCAGGAGAAGCAGAAGAAGCAGAAGCAGAAGGAGAAGCAGAAGTAGGAGAAGGTGAAGGAGAAGGAAGGGCAGCAGAAGCAATAGGAGAAGCAGAAGGAGAAGCAGAAGCAGAATGAGAAGCAGAAAGAGAAGCAGTAGAAGCAGAAGAAGCAGGAAAAGCAGAAGCAGAAGAAAGAGAAGAAGAAGAAGAAGAGGAAGCATAAGGAGAAAAATAAGGAGAAGCAGTAGAAGCACAAGAAACAGAAGCAGGAGAAGCAGAAGCAGAAGAAAAAGAATAAGCAAAAGAAGCAGAAGCAGAAGCAGTGGGAGAAGCAGAAGAAGGAGAAGGAGAAGGAGCAGCAGAAGGAGTAGCAGAAGCAGAAGGAGAAGCAGAAACAGAAGGAGAACAAGAAGGAGAAGCAGGAAAATCAGAAGAAGCAGAATTAGAAGCAGAAAGAGGAGAAGAAGGAGAAGCAAAAGTAGAATCAGAAGAAACAGAAGAAGAAGAAGAAGAAACAGAAGCAAAAGAAACAGAAGAAGGAGAAGAGCAGAAGCAGAAGCAGAAGGAGAAGCAGAAGCGAAGGGGAAGCAGAAAGAGAAGCAGGAGAAGCAGAAGAAGCAGGAGAAGCAGATGCAAAAGAAACAGGAGAAGTCGAAGAAGCAGAAGCAGAATCAGAAGCAGAAGGAGAAACAGAAGAAGCACAATCTGTAGCAGAAGCAGAAGAAACAGAAATAGTAGAATAAGCTGAAGCAGAAGCACCAGGAGAAGCACAAGAAGAAAAAGGAGAAGGCGAAAGAGATGGATTAGGAATAGGAGAAGCAAAAGGATAAGCAGAAGCAGAAAGAGACGCAGAAGGAGAAGCAGCACGAGAAGTAGGAGAAGTTGGAGAACCAGAAGCAGGAGAAGCAGAAGAAACAGAAGACGCAGAAGCAGAATGAGAAGTAGAAGGAGAAATTGAAGCAGAAGCAAAAGGAGAAGCAGAAGGAAAAGGAGAAGCAGAAGAAGGAGAAGGAGAAGGAGAAACTGAAAGAGAAGCAGAAAGGGAAGCAGAACGAGAAGCAGGAGAAGCAGAAGCAGGAGAACAGAAGCAGAAGAAACAGAAGAAGGAGAAGAAGCAGAAGCAGAAGGAGAAGCAGAAACAGAAGTAAAAGCAGAAAGAGAAGAAGGAGAAGCAGAAGAAGCAGCAGCACGAGAAGCAGAATAAGCAGAAGCCGAAGAAAGAGAAGCAGAATCTGACGCAGAAGGAGAAACAGAAGAAGCACAATCTGAAGCAGAAGCAGAAGAAACAGAAATGGTAGAATAAGCTGAAGCAGAAGCACCATGAGAAGCAGGAAAAGCAGAAGGAGAAGGCGAAAGAGAAGGATTAGGAGTAGGAGAAGCAAAAGGATAAGCAGAAGCAGAAAGAGACGCAGAAGGAGAAGCAGCACGAGAAGTAGGAGAAGCAGGAGAAGCAGAAGAAACAGAAGACGCAGAAGCAGAATGAGAATCAGAAGGAGAAATTGAAGCAGAATCAGAAGCAGAAGGAGAAGCAGAGGCAGAAGGAGAAGCAGAAGGAGAAGGAGAAGGAGAAGCAGAAAAAGAAGCAGAACGTGAAGCAGGAGAAGCAGAAACAGAAAAAACAGAAGAAGGAGAAGAAGCAGAAGCAGAAAGAGAAGCAGAAACAGAAGGAAAAGCAGAAAGAGAAACAGGAGAAGCAGAAGAAGCAGCAGCAAGAGAAGCAGAAGCAGAAGAAGCAGAAGCAGAACCTGAAGCAGAAGGAGAAGCAGGAGAAGCAGAAGAAGCAGAATCTGGAGAAGCAGAAGGAGAAGCAGAAGCAGAAAGAGAAGCAAAAGCAGGAGAGCAGCAGTAGAAGCAGAAGAAACAGAAGAAGCAGAGGCAGTAGCAGAAGAAGCAGAAGATGCAGAAGCAAAAGGAGAAGCAGAAGGAAAAGCAGAAGAACGAGAAGGAGAAGGAGAAGGAGAAACAGGAGAAGAAGAAAGAGAAGCAGAAGAAGGAGCAGGAGAAGGAAAAGCAGCAGGAGAAGCAGAAAGAGCAGCAGAAGGAGAAGCAGAAGATGCAGAAACAGGAGAAGCAGAAGCAGAAGAAACAGGAGAAGGACAAGAAGCAGAAGGAGAAGCAGAAACAGAAGGAGAAGCAAAAAGAGAATGAGGGAAGCAGAAGAAGCAGGAGAAGCAGAAGCATAAGAATCCGAAGAAGCAGAAGCAGAACCTGAAGCAGAAGGAGAAGCTGGAGAAGCAGAAGAAGCAGAATCTGGAGGAGCAGAATGAGAAGCTGAAGGAGAAGCAGAAGCAGAATGAGAATCAAAAGCAGAAGGAGAAGCAGAAGAAACAGAAGAATATAATCAGTAGCCGATGTAGCAGAAGGAGAAGCAGAAGGAAAAGCAGAAGAACAAGAAGGAGAAGGAGAAACAGAAGGAGAAGCAGAAGGAGAAGCAGAAAGAGAAGTAGGTAAAGCAGAAGAAGCAGAAGCAGAAGGAGAATCAGATGGAGAAGCAGAAGAAGGAGAAGGAGAAGCAGAAGCAGAAGAAGATGCAGAAGGAGAAGCAGGAGAAGCAGAAGAAGCAGAAGGAGAAGCAGGAAAAGCAGAAGAAGCAGAGACAAAAGTAGAAGCAAAAGAAGGAGAAGGAGAAGGAGAAGCAGAAGAAGAAGAAGAAGAATAAGGACAAGCACAAGCAGAAGGCGAATCAGAAGGAGAAGCAGGAGAAGCAGAGAAGCAGAGCTGAGGAGAAGCAGAGTAGGAGACGGAGGATAAACAGAAGCAGAAGGAGAAGCAGAAGAGGAATGAGAAGCAGAAAAGAGC
>NW_012301006.1:0-3426 GCF_000151885.1 Dipodomys ordii | reverse complement strand
ATCGACGCTGTGTCCCATTGGGTCCCGCTGTGTCGCGCTGTGTACCCCTCAGTGTCCCCCTATGTGTCCTGCTGTGTCCCCCGCTGTGTCCCGCTGTGTCCCGCTGTGTCCCCCGCTGTGTCCCCCGCTGAGTCCCCGCTGTGTCACCGCTGTGTCCCGCTGTGTCCTCGCTGTGTCCCCCGCTGTCTCCTGCTCTGTCCCCCGCTGTGTCTCACGCTTTGCCCCGCTGTGTCCCATTGTGTCCCGCTGTGCCCGGCTGTGTCCCCACTGTTTCCCATTGTGTCCACAACTGTGTACCACGCTGTGTAACGCTGTGTCCCCGCTGTATCGACGCTGTGTCCCGCTGTGTCCCGCTGTGTCCCCCGCTGTGTCCCCCACTGTGTCCTCGCTGTGTCCCCTGCTTTGTCCCGCTGTGTACCACTGTGTCCCCCGCTGTGTCCCGCTGTGTCCCGTTGTGTCCCCGCTGTGTGCCCGCTGTGTCCCGCTGTGTACCCCGTTGTGTCCAGCTGTGTCACCACTGTGTCCCGATGTGTCCCCTCTCTGTCTCCAGTGTCCTCCTCTGTGTCCTTCATTGTGTCCCTCTGTGTCCTGCTGTGTCCCCCGCTTTGTCCCGCTGTGTCCCGCTGTGTCCCTCTATTTCACACTGTGTCCCTTGGTGTCCCGTTTTGTCCCCCGCTGTGTCCCCCACTGAGTCCCCTCTGTGTCGCTGCTGTGTCTTGCTGTGTCCTCGCTGTGTCCCCCCCGCTGTGTCCCCCGCTGTGTCCCCGCTGTGTCCAGCTCTGTCCCGCTGTGTCTACTGCTGTGTCTCCGCTGTGTCCCGCTGTGTCTTGCTGTGTCTCACGCTTTGTCCCCGCTGTGTCCCACTGTGTCCCGCTGTGTCCCGCTGTGCCCCCACTGTGTCTCGTTGTGTACACAGCTGTGTAACACGTTGTATAACGCTGTGTCCACGCTGTATCGATGCTGTGTCCCGTTGGATCCCGCTGTGTCCTCGCTTATTTCCCCACTGTGTCCCGCTGTGTCCCCCGCTGAGTGCCTGCTGTGTCCCGCTGTGTACTCCGTTGTGTCCAGCTGTGTCCACCTCTGTGTCCCCGCTGTGTCCCGCTGTGTCCAGCTGTGTTCCCCGCTGTGTCCTTGCTGTGTCCCGCTATGTCCTCGCTTTGTCTGCTCTTTTTCCCCCGCTGTGTCCTCGCTGTGTCCCCGCTGTGTCAGGATGTGTCTCCGTTGTCCCCATGTGTGTCCCTGCTGTCCCCCGCTCTGTCCCGCTGTGTCCTGCTGTGTCCCTGCTGTCCCCTGCTGTGTCCCGCTGTGTCTGTGATGTTTCCCCTCTGTGTCCCGCTGGGTCCCCCTCTGTGTCCCCCGCTGTGTCCCGCTGTGTGTCCTGCTGTGTCCCCGCTATGTCTCGCTGTGTCCCGCTGTGTCCCACACTATGTCCCGCTATGGCCCCTCTTTGTCCAACGCTGTGTCCCCGCTATGTCCCGCTTTATCCCTGCTGTGTTCTGCTATGTCCCCGTTGTCCCCCGGTGTGTCCCCTCTGTCCCCCACTGTGTCCCCCGCTGTGTCCCGCTGTGTGCCGCTGTGTCCCGCTGTTTCCCCGCGGTGTCCCCGGTGTGTCCCCGCTGTACCCGCTGTATTCCCTCTGTTTCCCCCGATGTGTCCGCAGCTGTGTCCCGCAGTGTCCCCCGCTGCGTCCCCCGCTGTGTACCACTGTGTCCCCCGCTGTGTCCCGCTGTGTCCCATGCTGTATCCCGCTGTGTCCTGCTGTGTCCTGCTGTGTCACCCGCTGTGTCCCTTTGTGTCCCCGCTGTGTCCCACTGTGTCCCGCTATGTCCCCGCTGTGTCCCGCTTTGTCCTCGCAGTGTCCCCGCTGTTTCCCCCCTGTGTCACGTTGTGTCCCTGCTGGGTCCCGCTGGGTCCCGCTGGGTCCCGCCGTGTCACCCGCTGTGTCCACGCTGTGTTCCGCTATGTCCCCGCTGTGTCCCCACTGTGTCCCCGCTTTATCCCCGCTGTATTCCCTCTGTGTCCCCCGCTGTGTCCGCCGCTGTGTCCCCCGGTGTGTCCCCCGCTGTGTCCCCCACTGTGTCCCGCTGTGTCCCCCGTTGTATGCCGCTTTGTCCCGCTGTGTCCCACTGTGTCACCCGCTGTGTCCCCCTGTGTCCCGTGGTGTTGTGCTTTGTCTCCAGCTGTGTCACCCGGTGAGTCCCCGCTGTGTCCCCGCTGTGTCCCGCTGGGTCCCCGCTGTGTCCCCGCTGTGTCCCACTGTGTCCCCCTGTGTCCCGTGGTGTTGTGCTTTGTCTCCAGCTGTGTCACCCGGTGAGTCCCCGCTGTGTCCCCGCTGGGTCCCGCTGGGTCCCTGCTGTGTCTTGCTGTGTCCCCCGCAGTGTCCCGCTGTGTCCCCCGCTGTGTCCCGCTGTGTCCCCCTCTGTGTACCACTATGAACCCCGCTGTGTCCCCGCTGTGTCCTGCTGTGTCCCCGCTGTGTCCGGCTCTGTCCCCCGCTGTCTCCCCCGCTGTGTCCCGCTGTGTCCCCCTCTGTGTCCCACTATGGCCCCCGCTGTGTCCCGATGTGTCTCCGCTGTGTCCCCCGCTGTGTCCCTCTGTGTCCCCGCTGTGTCCCCCGATGTGTCCGGCTCTGTCCCCCGCTGTTTCCCCCGCTGTGTCCCGCTGTGTCCCCCTCTGTGTCCCACTATGTCCCCGCTGTGTCCAAATGTGTCTCCACTGTGTCCCCCGCTGTGTCCCGCTTTGTCCCCGCTGTGTCCCCCAATGTGTCCCCCACTGTGTCCCGCTGTGTCCACCGCTATTTCCCCCACTGTGTCCCGCTGTGTCCACCGCAATGTCCCCCGCTGTGTCCCGCTGTGTCCCCCACTGTGTCCTGCTGTGTCCCAACTGTGTTCAGCTGTGTCCCCCGCTGTGTCCCCCGCTGTGTCCTGGTGTGTCCCACTGTGTCCCCACTGTCAAACGCTGTGTCCCACTGTGTCCCGCTGTGTCCCGCTGTATCCCCTGCTGTGTCCCGCTGTTTCACCGCCGTGTCCCCGCTCTGTCCCCCGATGTGTCCAGCTGTATCCCCCGCTGTGTCAAGCTGTATCCCCTGCTGTGTCCGCTCTGAAACAATCACTGTGTACTCAATGTGTCCATATGAGTCCTAGCTGTGTAATACTGTATCCAACACTGTATTCCCAACTCTGTCCCGCTGTGTCACCCTCTGTGTACAGCTATGTACCCACGCAGTATACAGCTGTGTACCCGCTGAAACAACACGGTGATCACGAATGAGACACCACACTGTGTCACCATTGTGTCAAATATCATTGAACCCATGCTGGGGTACTGCTATGTCACACTGGAATCACGGCTTTTGTACCCGCTTGTGACCTGCAACTACTGACCCAACGACTATGGTCCCCATAGGATCCCCAGCTGTGGTCCCAC
>NW_012301005.1:0-3426 GCF_000151885.1 Dipodomys ordii | reverse complement strand
ATGAAGCAGTAGAAGGAAAAGCAGCAGGAGAAGCAGAAAGAGCAGCAGAAGGAGAAGCAGGAGATGCAGAAACAAGAGAAGCAGAAGCAGAACAAACAGGAGAAGGACAAGAAGCAGAAGCAGAAGGAGAAGCAGAAACAGAAGGAGAAGCAGAAAGAGAAGGAGGGGAAGCAGAAGAAGCAGCAGCAGGAGAAGCAGAAGCATAAGAATCCGAAGAAGCAGAAGCAGAACCTGAAGCAGAATGAGAAGCAGGAGAAGCAGAAGTAGCAGAATCTGGTGAAGCAGAATGAGAAGCTGAAGGAGAAGCAGAAGCAGAAAGAGAATCAAAAGCAGCAGGAGAAGCAGAAGAAACAGAAGAAGCAGAAGCAGTAGCAGTTGCAGCAGAAGCAGAAGGAAAAGCAGAAGAACGAGAAGGAGAAGGAAAAACAGAAGCAGAAGCAGAAGGAGAATCAGAAGGAGAAGCAGAAGAAGCAGAAGGAGAAACAGAAGGAGAAGGAGAAGCAGAAGAAGCAGCAGAAGGAGAAGAAGAAGCAGAAGAAGATGCAGAAGGAGAAGCTGGAGAAGCAGAAGAAGCAGACGCAGAAGAAGTAGAAATAGGAGAAGGAGAAGGAAGAGCAGCAGAAGCAATATGAGAAGCATAAGGAGAAGCAGAAGCAGAATGAGAAGCAGAAAGAGAAGCAGTACAAGCAGAGGAAGCAGGAAAACAGAAGCAGAAGAAGGAGAAGAAGAAAAAGAAGAAGAAGACGAAGAAGAAGGAGAAGAAGAAGAAGAAGAAGAAGAAGAAGAAGAAGAAGAAGAAGAAGAAGAAGAAGAAGAAGAAGAAGAAGAAGAAGAAGAAGAAGAAGAAGAAGGAGAAGCATAAGGAGAAGCAGTAGAAGCAGAAGAAGCAGAAGCAGGAGAAGCAGAAGAAAAAGAATAAGCATAAGAAGCAGAATCAGAGGGAGTAGGAGAAGACGGAGAACTAGCAGCAAAAGGAGAAGCAGAAGGAGAAGCAGAAGGAGAAGAAGATGCAGAAGGAGAAGCAGGAGAAGCAGAATAAGCAGAAGCAGAAGGAGAAGCAGAAGTAGGAGAAGGAGAAGGAGAAGGAAGGGCAGCAGAAGCAATAGGAGAAGCAGAAGAAGAAGCAGAAGCAGAATGAGAAGCAGTAGAAGCAGAAGAAGCAGGAAAAGCAGAAGCAGACGAAAGAGAAGAAGAAGAAGAAGAAGAAGAAGAAGAAGAAGAAGAAGAAGAAGAAGAAGAAGAAGAAGAAGAAGAAGAAGAAGAAGAAGAAGAAGAAGAAGAAGCAGCATAAGGAGAAGCGTAAGGAGAAGCAGTAGAAGCAGAGCAGGAGAAGCAGAAGCAGAAGAAAAAGAATAAGCAAAAGAAGCAGAAGCAGAAGCACTGGGAGAAGCAGAAGAATGAGAAGGAGCAGCAGAAGGAGAAGCAGAAGCAGAAAGAGAAGCAGAAACAGAAGGAGAACAAGAAGGAGAAGCAGGAGAATCAGAAGAAGCAGAAGTAGAAGCAGAAAGAGAAGGAGAAGAAGGAGAAGCAGAAGTAGCATCAGAAGAAACAGAAGAAGAAGAAGAAGCAGAAGAAACAGAAGCAAAAGAAACCGAAGAAGGAGAAGAGCAGAAGCAGAAGCAGAAGGAGAAAGAGAAGCAGGAGAAATAGAAGAAGCAGAAGGAGAAGAAACAGGAGAAGCCGAAGAAGCAGAAGCAGAATCTGAAGCAGGTGAAACAGAAGAAGCACAATCTGAAGAAGAAGCAGAAGAAACAGAAATAGTACAATAAGCAGAAGCAGAAGCAGCAGGAAAAGCAGAAGAAGAAGGAGAAGGCGAAAGAGAAGGATTAGGAGTAGGAGAAGCAAAAGGATAAGCAGAAGCAGAAAGAGACACAGAAGGAGAAGCAGCACGAGAAGTAGGAGAAGCAGGAGAAGCAGAAGCAGAATCTGGAGAAGAAGAAGGAGAACCAGAAGGAGAAGCAGAAGCAGAAAGAGAAGCAAAAGCAGAAGTATAAGCAGAAGGAGAAGCAGAAGAAAAAGAAGAAGCAGATGCAGTAGCAGAAGAAGCAGAATATGCAGAAGCAGAAGGAGAAGCGAAGGAAAAGCAGAAGAACGAGAAGAAGGAGAAACAGAAGGAGAAGCAGAAAGAGAAGCAGAAGAAGGAGCAGGAGACGGAAAAGCAGCCGGAGAAGCAGAAAGAACAACAGAAGGAGAAGGAGGAGATGCAGAAACAGGAGAAGCAGAAGTAGAAGAATCAGGAGAAGGACAAGAAGCAGAAGCAGAAGGAGAAGCAGAAACAGAAGGAGAAGCAGAAAGAGAAGGAGGGGAAGCAGAAGAAGCAGAAGCAGGAGAAGCAGAAGCATAACAATCCGAAGAAGCAGAAGCAGAACCTGAAGCAGAAAGAGAAGCAGGAGAAGCAGAAGAAGCAGAATCTGGAGAAGCAGAATGAGAAGCTGAAGGAGAAGCAGAAGCAGAAAGAGAATCAAAAGCAGAAGGAGAAGCAGAAGAAACAGAAGAAGTAGAAGCAGTAGCTGTTGTAGCTGAAGCAGAAGTAGAAGCCGAAAGAAAAGCAGAAGAACAAGAAGGAGAAGGAGAAACAGAAGGAGAAGCAGAAAGAGAAGCAGGTAAAGCAGAAGAAGAAGAAGCAGAAGGAGAATCAGAAGGAGAAGCAGAAGAAGGAGCAGGTAAAGCAGAAGAAGAAGAAGCAGAAGGAGAATAAGAAGGAGAAGCAGAAGAAGGAGAAGGAGAAGCAGAAGCAGAAGAAGATGCAGAAGGAGGAGCAGGAGAAGCAGAAGTAGCAGAAGCAGAAGGAGAAGCAGGTAAAGCAGAAGAAGCAGAAGCCAAAGAAGGAGAAGCAGAAGCAGAAGAAGAAGAAGGAGCATAAGGACAAGCACAAGCAGAAGGAGAGGCAGAAGGAGAAGCAGGAGAAGCAGAAGAAGCAGAAGCTAAAGGAGAAGCAGAAGTAGGAGAAGGAGAAGGAGGAGAAGCAGAAGCATAAGGAGAAGCCGAAGCGGAATGAGAAGCAGAAAGAGAAGCAGGAGAAGCACAAGAAGCAGAAGCAGGAGAAGCCGAAAGAGAAGAAGCAGAAGAAGCAGAAACAGAAGCAGAAGTAGAAGCAGAAGCAGAAGGAGAAGCAGCAGAAGAAGTAGAACCAGAAACTCAGGCAGGAGAAACAGAAGAAGCAGAAGCAGAAAGAGAAGCAAAAAGAGAAGCAGAAGGAGAAGTAGAAGAAGCAGTAGAAGGAGAAGCAGCAGAAGAAGCAGAAAAACAAGCAGGAGAAGCAGAAGCAAAAGAGAAGTAGAAGCAGAAGAAGCAGAAGAAGAAGAAGAAGAAGCAGTAGAAGCATAAGAAGCAGAAGCAGGAGAAGCAGAAGCAGAAGAACAAAAAGAAGCATAAGAAGCAGAAGCAGAAGCAGAGGGAGAAACAGAAGAAGGAGAAGGAGCATGA
>NW_012301004.1:0-3426 GCF_000151885.1 Dipodomys ordii | reverse complement strand
CAGCAGGGGACACAGCTGGGGACCGCAGAGGACAGAGAGGGTACACAGCGGACACAGCGGGGGACACAGGGGGACACAGCGGGACACAGCAGGGGCAGAGCGGGACACAGCGGGACACAGCGGGGACACTGCGGGAACATAGCGGGACACAGCGGGGTACACAGCAGGACACAGCAGTGGACACAGCGGGAACACAGCTGGACACAGCGGGGTACACAGTGGGACACAGGGGGCACACAGTGGGGACACAGCGGGGGACACAGCGGGACACAGCGGGTCACAGCGGGGGACACAGCGGGGGACACAGCGGGGGACAGCAGAGGACAGAGAGGGGACACAGCGGACACAGCGGGGTACACAGAGGGACACAGCGGGCACACAGTGGGGACACAGCGGGACAAAGCAGGACACAGCGGGGACAGAGCAGGACAGAGCGTGACACAGCGAAGACACATTGGGACACAGCGGGACACAGAGAAACTCAGCGGGAGACACAGCAGTACACAGCGGGAAACAGTGTGACACACCGGGGAGACAGCAGGGACACAGTGGGAGACACAGCAGGACACAGCGGGTCACAGCGGGGGACACAGCGGGACACAGCGGGGGACACAGCGAGGACACAGCGGGTCACAGCGGGACACAGCGGGACACAGCGGGGGACACAGAAGGGTACACAGCGGGACACAGCGGGAAACACAGCGAGGTCACAGCGGGGGCCAAAGCAGGACAACACGGGACACAGTGTGACACAGTGTGACACAGCGGGGACACTGCAGGGGCACAGCGGGACAAAGCGGGCGACACAGCGGGACACAGCGGGAGACAGCGGGAGACACAGCGGGGGACAGCAGAGGACAGAGAGGGGACACAGCGGGACACAGCGGGAACACAGCTGGACACAGCGGGGTACACAGCGGGACACAAGGGGCACACAGTGGGGACACATCAGGGGACAAAGCGGGACACAGCTGGACACAGCGGGGGCCACAGCGGGCCACAGCGGTTCACAGCGGGGGACACAGCGGGACACAGTGGGGGACACAGAGGTGTACACAGCGGGACACAGCCGGGAACACAGCGTGGACACAGCAGGACACAGCGGGACACAGCGGTACACAGCGGGACACAGCGCGGGACACAGTGGGACACAACGGGGACACAGCAGGACACAGCGGGACACAGCGGGGGACACAGCGGTACACAGCTTGGGACACAGCGAGGACAAAGCGGGACACAGCGGGACACAGCGGGGACACAGCAGGGACACAGCGGGGGACACAGCGGGGCACACAGCGGGACACAACGGGGAACACATCGAGGACACAGCGGGACCCAGCAGGACACAGCGTCGATACAGAGGGGACACAGCGGGGACACTGCGGGAACATAGCGGGACACAGCGGGTACAGAGCGGGACACAGCGGGGTCACAGAGTGGTATACAGCGGGACACATCGGGAAACAAAGCGAGGTCACAGCGGGGGACAAAGCGGGACAACACGGAACACAGTGTGACACAGCGGGACACAGCGGGACACAGCGGGGTACACAGCGGGACACAGCGGGGTAAAAAGCGAGGCCACAGCGGAACACAGCGTGGGACACAGCGAGGACACAGAGGGACACAGCGGGACACAGTGGGGACAAAGCAGTAGACACAGCGGGACACGTTGCCGGACACAGCGGGACACAGCGGGGGACACAGGGAGGACACAGCGGGACCCAACGGGACCCAGCCTCGATACAGCGGGGACACAGCGGGACACAGTGAGGTACACAGATGGGGACACAACAGGACACAGCGGGGGACACAGCGAGGACGCAGCGGGACACAGCGGAACTCAGCGGGGGACAAAGCGGGAGACAGCGGGGGACACAGCGAGCACACAGCAGGACACAGCGGCCACACAGAAGGGACTCAGTGGGGGACACAGCGGGGGACAAAGAGGGACCCCACGGGACACAGTGAGACACAACGGGACACAGCGGGACACTGTGGGGACACAGTAGGGCAGAGCGGGGGACACAGCGGGACACAACGGAACAAAGCGGGGGACAGAGCGGAGACAGAGTAGGTCCACAGAGGGACACCTCGGTGACACAGCTGGACACAGCGGGGTACACAGCGGGACACAGCGGGCACACAGCGGGACACAGCAAGCACACAGCGGGGACAGAGCGGGACACAGTCGGACACAGCAGGACACAGTGGGGGACACAGCGGGACACAGCGGGGGACCCAGCGAGGAAACAGCGGGACACAGCGGGGGACACAGCGAGGACACAGCGGGACACAGCGGGACACAGCGTCGATACAGAGGGGACTCAGCGGAGGACACAGCGGGGGAAACAGCTGGGGACAAAGTGGGACACCACGGGACACATTGTGACACAGCGGGACACAGCGGGGACACTGCGGGGACACAGCAGGACAAAGCGGGGGACATAGCGGCACACAACGGCACACAGCGGGGGACACAGCCGGACACAGCGGGGGAAACAGTGGGGGACACAGTGGGACACGGTGGGACACAGCGGGGGACACATGGGGAACACAGCGGGACACAGCGGGGACACAGCGGGACTCAGCGGGGGACACAGCAGTATACAGCAGGACACAGCGGGGACACAGCAGGGACACAGCGGGGGACACAGCGGGACACAGCGGGACACAGCGGGGAACACAGCGGGACACAGAGGGGGACACAGAGGGGTACACAGCGGGACACAGCTGGAAAAACAGCGGGTCACAGTGGGACACAGCGGGAACACAGCTGGACACAGAGGGGTACACAGTGGGACACAGGGGGCACACAGTGGGGACACAGCAGGGGACACAGCGGGACACAGTGGGTCACAGTGGGGGACACAGCGGGGGACAGCAGAGGACAGAGAGGGGACACAGCGGCGACACAGAGGGGACACAGCTGGGGACACAGCGTGGGACAAAGTGGGACACCACGGGACACAGTGTTACACAGCGGGACACAGCGGGACACAGCGGGACACAGCGGGGGACAGCGGGGGACACAGCGGGACACAGTGGGCTACCCAGTGAGGACACAGCGGGACACAACAGGGGACACAGCGAGGACACAGCGGGACACAACGGGACACAGCGTCGATACAGCGGGGAGGCAGCGTTACACAGCATGGTACACACTGTGGACACAACGGGACACAGATGGGGCACAGCCGGACACATCGGGACACAGTGGGACACAGCGGGGACAAAGCGTGAGACACAGCGAGGGACAGAGAGGGAAACAGCAGGGGACACAGCGAGGAAACAGCGGGACACAGCGGTGACACAGCGGGGACTCAGCGGGGGACACAGTGGGACACAGCGGGGGACACTGCGGGACACAGCGGGGGACACTTCGGGACACAGTGTGGGACAGAGCGTGGGACACAGCGAGACACA
>NW_012301003.1:0-1909 GCF_000151885.1 Dipodomys ordii | reverse complement strand
ACAGCGGGAAACAACGGTACACAGCGGGACACAGCGGATACCCAGCAGGGGACACAAAGGGACACATAGGGGGACACAGCGAGGGCAAAACGGAACACAGCGTGGGACAGAGCGAGCACACAGCAGGACACAGGGGGACACAGCAGAACACAGCGGGACACAGAAAGGACACAGCGGGACACAGCGGAACACAGCGTGGGACAAAGCGGGAGATAGTGGAAAACACAGCGGGGACACAGCAGGACACAGCGGGACACAGCGTCGATACAGTGGGGGCACAGCCGGACACAGTGGGTTACACAGCTGGGGAAACAAAGGGACACATAGGGGGACACAGCGAGGGCAAAGCGGAACACAGCATGGGACAGAGCGAGCACACAGCAGGACACAGGGGGACATAGCGGAACACAGCGGGACACAGCAGGGACACAGCGGGACTCAGCGGGGGACACAGCGGGACACAGCGAGACACAGCGGGGACACAGCGGGACACAGCGGGGGACACACTGGGACACAGAGGGGAACCCAGAGGAGTACACAGCGGGTCACAGCAGGGAACACAGCGAGGACACAGCAGGACCCAGCGGTACACAGCGTCGATACAGCGGGGACACAGCGGGACAGAGCGGGTACACAGCTGGGGACAGAAAGGGACACATCGGGGGACAAAGCGGGACACAACGGGGGACACAGCGGGACACAGCGGGGGACACAGGGAGGACACAGCGGGACACAGCAGGGACACAGCAGTAGACACAGTGGGACACAGCTGGTGACGACGGGGACACCGCGGGGACACAGCGAGGACACAGTGGAACACAGCGTGGGACACAGCGAGGACACAGCGGGACACAGCGGGACACAGCGGGACACAGCAGGGACACAGCAGTAGACACAGCGGGACACAACGGGGGACACAGCGGGACACAGCGGGGGACACAGGGAGGACACAGCGGGACACAGCAGGGACACAGCAGTAGACACAGTGGGACACAGCTGGTGACGACGGGGACACCACGGGGACACAGCGAGGACACAGTGGAACACAGCGTGGGACACAGCGAGGTCACAGCGTTACACAGCGGGACACAGTGGGGACACAGCAGGGACACAGCAGGGACACAGCGGGGGACACAGCGGGACACAACGGGACACAGCGGGGGACACAGCGGGGGACACAGCGGGTCACAACGGGGAACACAGCGATGACACAGCGGGACCCAGTGGGACACAGCGTCTGTACAGTGGGGACACAGCGGGAAACAGCGGGGTACACAGCTGGGGACACAAAGGGACACAGTGGGGGACACAGCGGGACAAAGCAGGACACAGTGGGACACAGCTTGGACAAAGCGTGAGACACAGCGGGGGATAGAGCGGGAGACAGCGGGGCACACAGCAAGGACACAGCTGGACACAGCGGGGACACAGCGGGGACCCAGCGGGACACAGCGGGGGACAAAGCGGGACACAGCGGGGGACACAACGGAACACAGTGGGGGACAGAGAGTGGGACACAGCGAGACACAGCGGAAACAAAGCTGGACAGAGTGGGGTACACAGCAGGACACAGGGGGACACAGCAGGAACACAGCGGGACACAGCGGGTCTCATCAGGGACACAGCGGGACACTGCGGGGGACACAGTGAGGACTCAGCGGAATATAGCGAGGGACACAGCGAGGACACAGCGGGACACAGCGGTGGACACAGCGAGGACACAGCGGAAGACACAGCGGGGGACACAGTGGAACACATCGGGACAGAGCGGGGGACACAGCTCGGGACACAGCGGGACTCAGCGGGGGACACAGCATTACACAGCAGGACACAGCGGTACACAGCGGGGGACACAGAGGGGTACCCCAGCGGGACACAGCGGGGAACACAGCGGGGGACATAGCGGGAC
>NW_012301002.1:0-1517 GCF_000151885.1 Dipodomys ordii | reverse complement strand
CAGCAGGACATAGGGGCGGACACAGAGGGGACACAGCTGGACAAAGAGGGGACACAGGTGGGACACAGCAGGACACAGCGGGGACCACAGTGAGGACACAGCGGGTCCCAGGGGGACACAGCGTCGATACAGCGGGGACACAGCGGGACAAAGCGGAACACAGCGGGACACAGCAGGGACACAGCAGTAGACAAAGTGGGACACAGCGGGACACAGCGGAACACAGCGGGGGACACAGCGGGACACAGCGTGGTACACAGCTGGGGACACAAAGGGACACAGTGGGGGACACAGAGGGACAAAGCGGGACACAGTGGGACACAGCGGGGACAAAGCTTGAGACACAGCATGGGAAAGAGATAGAGACAGCGGGGGACACAGCGAGGACACACCGAGACACAGCGGGGACACTGCGGGGACTCAGCGAGGGACAAAGCGGGGGACATAGCGGGACACCACGGAACACAGCGGGACACAGCGGGAAACAGCGGTGACCCTGCGGGGACACAGCAGGACACAGCGGGGGACACAGTGGGACACAGCGGGGGACACAGCGGAACACAGTGGGGGACAGAGTGTGGGACACAGCGAGACACAGCAAGGACAAAGCTAGACACAGCGGGGTACACAGCGGGACACAGCGGGGACATAGCGGGGACACAGCGGGTCACAGCAGGGACACAGCGGGACACAGCGGGACACAGCGGGGGACACAGCGAGGACACAGCGGGGGACACAGTGGGGGACACAGCGGAACACAGCGGGACACAGTGGGGACATAGTGGGGATACAAAGGGACACATCGGGGAACACAGCGAGTACACAGCGGAACACAGCATGGGACACAGGAAGGACACAGCAGGACACAGCGGGACACAGCGGGACACAGCAGGGACACAGCGAGGACACAGCGGGACAAAGCAGTACACAGCGGGAAACAGCGGGACACAGCGGGGAACACAGCACGACATAGAGGGGGACACAGAGGGGTACACAGTGGGACACAGCGGGGACCACAGCTAGGACACAGCGGGACCCAGCGGGACCCAGCGTCGATAAAGCGGGGACACAGCGGGACACAGCGGGTACACAGCTGGGGACACAAAGGGACACATCGGGGGACACAGCGAGGACACAGCGGAACACAGCGGGGGACACAGGGAGGACACAGCAGCACACAGCGGGGACTCACCGGGGGACACAGCGGGGGACAAAGCGGGACACCACGGGACACAGGGGGACACAGCGGGACACAGCGGGGACTCACCGGGGGACACAGCGGGGGACAAAGCGGGACACCACGGGACACAGCGGGACACAGCGGGATAGAGCGGGGACACTGCGGGAACATAGCGGGACACAGCAGGGTACACAGCGTGACACAGTGGGACACAGCGGGGGCCAAAGCTGGGACAAAGCGGGACAGAGCGCGGGACATAGCAAGGACACAGCGGGACACAAGGGAACACAGCATGTTACAAAGTAGGAGACAGCGGGGGACACAGCGAGGACACAGC
>NW_012301001.1:0-1709 GCF_000151885.1 Dipodomys ordii | reverse complement strand
GGACAAATTCGTGAGACGTAGCGTGGGACAGAGCGGGAGACAGCAGGGGACACAGCGAGGACAGAGCAGGACACAGCGGGACACAACAGGGACAGAGCGGGACACAGCAGGGGACACAGTGGGACACAGCGGGGGACCCAGCGAGGACACAGCGGGACACAGCGGGGAACACAGCGAGGACACAGCGGGGGACACAGCGGGGGACACTGAGGGACACAGCGGGACACAGCGTCGATACAGCGGGGACACAGCATTACACAGCGTGGTACACAGCTGTGGACACAACGGGACACAGTGGGGTCACAGCGGGACACAGCGGAACACAGTGGGACACATCGGGGACAAAGCATGAGACACAGCGTGGGACAGAGCGGGAGACAGAGGGGGACACAGCGAGGACACAGCGGGACACAGTGGGGGAAACAGCGGGACACAGCGGTAGACAAAGGGGGACAGAGCGGGGGACACAGCGGGACACAGCGGTGGACAGAGCGGTACACAGCGGTGGACACAGCGAGGACACAGCGGGACCCAGCGGGACACAGCGTCGATACAGCGGGGACAGAGTGGGCCACAGCGGGACACAGCAGGAACAAAGCAGTAGACACAGCAGGACACAGCAGGGGACACAGCGGGACACAGCCGGGGACACAGGGAGGACAGAGCGGGACACAGCGGGGACACAGCGGGGACTCAACGGGGGACACAGCGGGGGACAAAGCGGGACACCACGGGACACAGCGGAACACAGCGGGGACAAGGAGGAGACAGAGCAGGACACAGCGGGACAAAGCAGGGTACACAGCAGGGGACACAGCGGGACACAGCGGGACACAGCGGGGGACACAGCAAGACACAGCGGGGGACACAGCGAGGACACAGCGGGATACAGCGGGGGACACAGCGAGGACACAGCGGGGGACACACCGGGGGACACAGCGGAACACAGCAGGGAACACAGCGAGGACACAGCGGGACCCAGCAGGACACAGCGTCGATACAGCGGGGATACAGCGTTACACAGTGTGGTACACATCTGTTGACACAAGGGGACACAGTGTGGGCACAGCGGGACACAGCGGGACACAGTGGGACAAAGCAAGGACAAATCGTGAGACACAGCGAGGGACAGAGCTCGAGACAGCGGGGGACACAGCTAGGACACAGCAGGGCACAGCGGGACACAGCAGGGACAGAGCGGGACACAGCGGGACACAGCGGGGGCCCCAGCGGGACCCAGCGGGGAACCCAGCGAGGACACAGCAGGACAAAGCGGGGGACACAGCGGTGACAAAGCTGGACAAAACGGAGTACATAGCAGGACCCAGCGGGACACATCGTCGATACAGCAGGGACACAGCATTATACAGTATGGTACACAGCTGTGGACACAACGGAACACAGTGGGGACACAGCGGGACACAGCGGAACACAGTGGGACACAGCAGGGCAAAGCGTGAGACACAGTGGGGTACAGAGAGTGAGACAGCGGGGGACACAGCGAGGACACAGCGGGACACAGCGGGGGAAACAGCGGGACACAGCGGTGGACACAGGGGGACAGAGCGGGGGACAAAGCGGGACACAGCGGGGGAAACAGCGGGACACAGTGGTGGACACAGCGGGACAGAGCAGGGACACAGCGGGACACAGCGGTGGACACAGCTGGGGACACAATGGGGCACATCAGGGGACACAGCAAGGATGAT
>NW_012301000.1:0-3427 GCF_000151885.1 Dipodomys ordii | reverse complement strand
GTTTCACACGGGGGACACAGGGATTACAGAGCAGGACCCAGCGGGACCCAGCGTGGATACAGCAGGGACCCAGCTGGACACAGCGGGACACAGCGGGGACACAGCAGTAGACACAGCGGGACACAGTGCCGGACACAGTGGGACACAGCGGGGGACAAAGGGAGGACACAGCGGGACCCAGCGGGACCCAGCGTCGATACAGCAGGGACACAGCGGGACACAATGGGGTACACAGCTGGGGACACAGCGAGGACACAGCGAGGACACAGCGGGACACAGCGGGACACAGCGGGGACACTGCGGGAACATAGCAGCACACAGCGGGGTACACAGCGGGACACAGCGGGACAGAGCTAGGGACACAGCGGGGACACAGCGGGACACAGCGGAACACAGCGGGAGTCAAAGCGGGAGACAGCGGGGGACACAGCGAGGACACAGGGGGACACAGCGGCGACACAGAGGGGACTCAGCGGGGGACACAGTGTGGGACAAAGTGGGACACCACGGGACACAGTGTGACACAGCGGGACACAGCGGGAACACTGCGGGACACAGCAGGACAAAGCGGGGGACACAGCGGGACACAGCGGGACACAGAGGGGGACACAGCAGGGGACAGCGGAGACAGAGAGTGGCCACAGCGAGACAAAGCGGTGACACAGCTGGACACAGCGGGGTACACAGCGGGACACAGCGGGCACACAGCGGGGACACAGCGGGACACAGCGGGGGACACAGGGAGGACACAGCGGGACACAGCGGGGGACAGAGCGAGGACACATTGGGACACAGCGGGATTCAGCGGGGGACACAGCAGTACACAGCGGGACAAAGCGGGACACAGCGGGGACACAGCGGGGACACAGCAGAGACACAGCGGTGGACACAGCGGGACACAGCGGGGACACAGGGATGACAGAGCAGGACCAGCGGGACCCAGCGTGGATACAGCAGAAACCCAGGTGGACACAGCAGGACACAGCGGGGACACAGCAGTAGACACAGCGGGACACAGTGCCGGACACAGCGGGACACAGCGGGGGACAAAGGGAGGACACAGGGGGACACAGCGGGACCCAGCGTCGATACAGCAGGGACACAGCGGGACACAGTGGGGTACACAGCTGGGGACACAACGAGGACACAGCGGGACACAGCGGGGACACAGCGGGACACAGCGGGAGACACAGTGGAACACAGCGTGGGACACAGCGAGGACACAGCAGGACACAGCGGGACACAGCGGGACACAGCGGCGACACAGCAGGGACACAGCAGGGACACAGTGAGGACACAGTGGGGGCACAGCGGGACACAGCGGGACACAGTGGGACACAGCGGGGACAAAGCGTGAGACACAGCGGGGGACAGAAAGGGGGACAGCAGGGGACTCAGCGAGGAAACAGCGGGACACAGCGGTGACACAGCGGGGACTCAGCGGGGGACACAGTGGGACACAGCGGGGGACACAGCAGGACACAGCGGGGGACACTGCGGGACACAGCGGGGGACACTGCGGGACACAGTGGGGGACACTGCGGGACACAGTGGGGGACAGAGCGTGGGACACAGCGAGACACAGCGGGGACAAACTGGGACACCACGGGACACAGTGGGACACAGCGGGACACAGCGGGGACAGTGCGGGAACATAGCGGGACACAGCGGGGTACACAGCGGGACACAGCAGGACACAGCGGGACCCAGCGGGACACAGCGTCGATACAGCCGGGACACAGCGTTACACAGCAGGGTACACAGTTGGGGACACAGAGGGTCACAGTGGGGCACACAGCGGGACCCAGCGGGACACAGCGTCGATACAGCGGGCACACAGCGGGACACAGCAGGGTACACAGCTGGGGACACAATGGGACACAGCAGGGGACACAGCGAGGACACAGCGGAACACAGCGGGACACAGCTTGGGACACAGCGGGGACACAGCGGGACACAGCGGGGGACAGAGCGAGGACACAGCGGGATAGAGCGGGACACAGCGGGGGACAAATTGGGAGACAGTGGGAGACACAGTGTGGGACAGAGCATGGGACACAGCGAGACACAGCGGGGACAAAGCTGGACACAGCGGGGTACACAGAGGGACAAGCAGGGACACAGAGGGAAACAGTGTGACACAAAAGGACACAGCTGGACACAGCGGGGTACACAGCAGGACACAGCGGGCACACAGCGGGGACACAGCGGGACACAGTGGGGACAGAGCGGGACACAGTCGGACACAACGGGACACAGCGGGGGACACAGCGGGGGACACAGCGAGGACACAGCGGGACACAGCGGGGGACACAGCGAGGACACAGCGGTGGACACAACGGGGGACCCAGCGGGACACAGCGGGGAACACAGCGAGGACACAGCGGGAAACAGCGGGACACAGCGTCGAAACAGAGGGGACTCAGCGGGGGACACAGCGGGGGACACAGCGGGGGACAAAGTGGGACACCACGGGACACAGTGTGACACAGCGGGACACAGCGGGGACACTGCACAGACACAGCAGGACAAAGCGGGGGACACAGCGGGACACAGCGGAACACAGCGGGGGACACAGCGGGGTACAGCTGAGACAGAGATGGGCCACAGCGGGACACAGCGGTGACACAGCTGGACACTGCGGGGTACACAGAGGGACACAGCGGGCACACAGCTGGGGACACAGCGGGGACAAAGTGAGACACCACGGGACACAGTGAGGACACAGCGGGAAACAGCGGAACACAGCGGGGGACAAAGCGGGATGAAGCGGGGGACATAGCGGGACACAGCGGCACACAGCGGGGACACAGCAGGGACACAGCGGGGGACACAGCGGGACACAGCGGGACACAGCGGGGGACACAGCGGGACACAGAGGGGGACACAGTGGGTTACACAGCAGGACACAGCTTGGGACACAGCGGGGACACAGCGGGACACACCGGGGGACAGAGCGAGGACACAGCGGGATAGAGCGGGACACAGCGAGGACCCAGCGGAACACAGCGTGGGACACAGTGGCGGACACAGTGGGACACAGCGGGACACAGCGGGGGACACAGGGAGGACACAGCGGGACCCAGCGTCGATACAGCGGGGACACAGCGGGACACAGCGAGGTACACAACTGGGGACACAACGGGACACAGCGGGGAACACATGGAGGACATAGCGGGACCCAGCGGGACCCAGCGTCGTTACAGCGGGGACACAGCGGGACACAGCAGGGTGCATAGCTGGGGACACAACGGGACACTGCGGGGGACACAGAGATTACCCAGCGGGACACAGCGGTACACAGCGGGGACACTGCGGGAACATAGTGGGACACAGCGGGGTACACAGTGGGACACAGCGGGACACAGCTAGGGACACAGCGGGGACAAAGCGGCAGACAGCGGGGGACACAGCGAGGACACAGCGG
>NW_012300999.1:0-3427 GCF_000151885.1 Dipodomys ordii | reverse complement strand
CAGCGGGAACACAGCTGGACACAGCGGGGTACACAGTGGGACACAGGGGGCACACAGTGAGGACACAGCGGGGGACACAGCGGGACACAGCGGGTCACAGTGGGGGACACAGCGGGGGACACAGCGGGGGACAGCAGAGGACAGAGAGGGGACACAGCGGCGACACAGAGGGGACGCAGCTGGGGACACAGCCTGGACACAGCAGGACACAGCGGGACACAGCGGTACACAGCGGGACACAGCGGGGGACACAGTGGGACACAGCGGAGACACAGCAGGACACAGCGGGACACAGCGGGGGACACAGCGGTACACAGCTTGGGACACAGCGAGGACAAAGCGGGACACAGCGGGACACAGCGGGGACACAGCAGGGACACAGCAGGGACACAGCGGGGGACACAGCGAGACACAGTGGGGAACACAGCGAGGACACAGCGGGACACAACGGGACAGAGCGTCGATACAGCGGGGAGGCAGCGTTACATAGCGTGGTACACACTGTGGACACAACGGGACACAGTGGGGGCACAACGGGACACAGTGGGACACAGCGGGGAGACAGCAGGGACACAGTGGGGGACACAGCGGGACACAGCGGGTTACAGCGGGGAACACAGCGGGACACAGCAGGGGACACAGCGAGGACACAGCGGGTCACAGCGGGACACAGCGTAGGACAAAGCAGGAGACAGCGAGGGACAAAGAGAGGACCCAGCTGGACACAGCGGGGTACACAGCGGGACACAGCGTGGGACACAGAAGGGTACACAGCGGGACAAAGCGAGAAACACAGGGAGGTCACACCGGGGGCCAAAGCGGGACAACACGGGACACAGTGTGACACAGTGTGACACAGTGGGGACACTGCAGGGGCACAGCGGGACAAAGTGGGCGACAAAGCGGGACACAGCGGGACTCAGCGGGAGACACAGCGGGGGACAGCAGGGGACAGAGAGGGGACACAGCGGGAGACACAAAGGGGGACAGCAGGGGACAGAGAGGGGACACAGCGGGACACAGCGGGAACACAGCTGGACACAGCGGGGTACACAGCGGGACACAGGGGGCACACAGTGGGGACACAGCGGGGGACAAAGCGGGACACAGCGGGTCACAGCGGGTCACAGCGGGGGACACAGCGCGACACAGCGGGGGACACAGAGGGGTACACAGCGGGACACAACCGGGAACACAGCGCGGACACAGTGGGACACACCGGGACACAGCGGGACACAGCGGTACACAGCGGGACATAGCGGGGGACACAGTGGGACAAAGCGGGGACACAGCAGGACACAGCGGGACACAGCGGGGGACACAGCGGTACACAGCTTGGGACACAGCGAGGACAAAGCGGGACACAGCGGGACACAGCGGGGAAACAGCAGGGACACAGCAGGACACAGCGAGGGACACAGCGGGGGACACAGCAGGACACAACGAGGAACACATCGAGGACACAGCGGGACCCAGCAGGACACAGCGTCAATACAGAGGGGACACAGCGGGACACAGCGGGGTACACAGCTGAGGACACAACGGGACACAGCGGTGGACACAGCGAGGACACAGCGGGACACAGCGGGGACACTGCGGGAACATAGCGGGACACAGCGGGTACAGAGCGGGACACAGCGGGGTCACAGAGTGGTACACAGCGGGACACATCGGGAAACAAAGCAAGGTCACAGCGGGGGACAAAGCGGGACAACACGGAACACAGTGTGACACAGCGGGGTACACAGAGGGACACAGCGAGCACACAGCGGGGACACAGCGGGACACAACGGGACACAGCGGGGCCACAGTGGGACACAGCGGGACACAGCGGGACACAGCAGGGGACACAGCGGGACACAGTTGGGGACCCAGTGAGGACACAGCGGGACACAGCAGGGGACACAGCGAGGACACAGCGGGGGACACAGCGGGGGACACAGCGGGACACAGTGGGGAACACAGCGAGGACACAGCGGGACACAGCGTCGATACAGCGGGACACAGCGTTACACAGCGTGGTACACAGCTTTGGACACAACAGGACACAGTGGGGGCACAGCCGGACACAGTGGGACACAGTGGGACACAGCAGGGACAAAGCGTGAGACACAGCGGGGGACAGAGAGGGAGAAAGCAGGGGACACAGCGAGGACACAGCGGGACACAGCGGTGACACAACGGGGACTCAGCGGGGGACACAGCGGGACACAGTGGGGGACACAGTGGGACACAGCGGGGGACACTGCGAGACACATTGTGGGACAGAGCGTGGGACACAGCGAGACACAGCGGGTACAAAGCTGGACACAGCGGGGTACACAGAGGGACATAGCAGGGACACAACGGGGAAACAGCGAGGACACAGCGGCACACAGTGGGGGACACAGCAAGGACAGAGCGGGACACAGCGGGGGACAAAGCGGGACATAGCGGGGGACACAACGGGGACACAGCCGGACACAGCGTGGGACACAGGAAGGACACAGAGGTACACAGCGGGGGACAGAGCGAGGACACATTGGGACACAGCGGGACTCAGCGGGGGACACAGCAGTACACAGCGGGACACAGAGGGACACAGAGGGGAAAGAGCATGGACACAGCGGGGGACACAGCGAGACACAGCGGGGGACACAGAGGGGTACACAGCGGGACACAGCGGGGAAAAAAGCGAGGCCACAGCGGAACACAGCGTGGGACACAGAGGGACACAGCGGGACACAGTGGGGACAAAGCAGTAGACACAGCGGGACACAATGGCGGACACAGCGGGATACAGCGGGGGACACAGGGAGGACACAGCGGGACCCAGCGGGACCCAGCCTCGATACAGCGGGGACACAGCGGGACACAGCGAGGTACACAGCTGGGGACACAACAGGACACAGCGGGGGACACAGCGAGGACGCAGCGGGACACAGCGGAACTCAGTGGGGGACAAAGCGGGAGACAGCGGGGGACACAGCGAGCACACAGCAGGACACAGCGGCCACACAGAGGGGACTCAGTGGGGTACACAGCGGGGGACAAAGAGGAACACCACGGGACACAGTGAGACACAGCGGGACACAGTGGGAGACTGTGGGGACACAGTAGGACAAAGCGGGGGACACAGCGGGACACAACGGAGCAAAGCGGGGGACAGAGCGGAGACAGAGTAGGGCCACAAAGGGACACCTCGGTGACACAGCTGGACACAGCGGGGTACACAGTGGGACACAGCGGGCACACAGCGGGGACACAGCGGGACACAGCGGGAACACAGCGGGGACAGAGCGGGACACAGTCGGACACAGCAGACACAGTGGGGGACACAGAGGGGACTCAGCGAGGACACAGCGGGACACAGCGGGGGACACAGTGAAGACACAGCGGGGGACACAGCATGGGACAGAGCGGGACACAGCGGGGAACACAGCGAGGA
>NW_012300998.1:0-3427 GCF_000151885.1 Dipodomys ordii | reverse complement strand
ACAGCGGGACACAGCGGGGACGCAGCGGGACACAGCGGGTACACGGTGGGGGACACAGCAGGAAACAGAGGGGGACACAGTGGGGGAAACAGCTGGACACAGTGGGGAACACAGCGAGGACACAGTGGGACCCAGCGGGACACAGCGTCGATACAGCGGAGACACAGCGTTACACAGCATGGTACAAAGCTGTGGACACAACGGGACACAGTGGGGGCACAGCGGGTCACAGCGGGACGCAGTGGGACACAGCGGGGACAAAGCGTTTGACACAGCAGGGGACAGAGCTGGAGACAGCGGGGACACAGCGGGGACACAGCGGGACACAACGAGGACACAGCGGGACAGAGCGGGACACTGCAGGGCACAGAGCGGGACACAGCGGGACACAGCGGGGGACACAGGGAGGACACAGTGGAACACAGAGTGGGACACAGTGAGGACACAGCCGGACACAGCGGGACACAGCGGGACACAGCCGGGACACAGCAGTGGACACAGCGGGACACAGCGGGGGACACAGCGGGACACAGCGGGGGACACATGGAGGACTCAGCGGGACAAAGCGGGGACACAGCGGCGACTCACCGGGGGACACAGCGGGGGACAAAGCGGGACACCACAGAACACAGTGGGAAACAGCGGGACACAGCGGGGAAACTGCGGGGACACAGGGGGACAAAGCGTGGGACACATAGGGACACAGCGGGGGGAGACAGCGGGACACAGTGGGACATAGCCGGGGACACAGGGGGGACACAGCGGGACCAAGCGGGACACAGCGTCGATACAGCGGGGACACAGCGGGACACAGCGGGGGACACAGCGAGGACACAGCAGAACACAGCGTGGGAAACAGCGAGGACACATTGGAACACAGCGGGGACCCAGCGGGACCCAGCGCGGGACACAGCGTGGACACATTGGGACACAGCGGGGATACAGCGGGACTCAGTGGGGGACACAACAGTACACAGCGGGACACAGCGGGGGACACAGAGGGGGACACAGAGGGGTAAACAGCAGGACACAGCGGGGAACACAGCGAGGACACAGCGGGACCAAGAGGGATACAACGTCGATACAGCGGGGACACAGCGGGACACAGCGGGGTACACAGCTGGGGACACAACGGGACACAGCGGGGGACACAGCGAGGACACAGCAGAACACAGCGTGGGAAACAGCGAGGACACAGCGGGACACAGCGAGATACAGGGGGACACAGAGGGGACACAGCAGTAGACACAGCGGGACACAGCGGGGGACACAGCGGGGTACACAGCAGGGACAAAGAAGGACACAGCGGGGGACACAGCGAGGACACAGCGGGACACAGCGGTGACACAGAGGGACACAGCTGGGGACACTGGGGGACACAGCGGGACACAGAGGGACACAGCAAGGACACAGCGGGGGACAGTGGGGGACACAGCGGGACACAGCAAGGCACAACGGGGTCACAGCATTGGACACAGCGGGACACAGCGGGGGACACATTGGGACACAGCGGGGACACAGCGGGGGACACAGAGGGACACAGAGGAGACACAGCGGGGACACAGCTGGACCCAGCAGGACACAGCGGGGGACACAGCGGGACACAGCAGGACACAGTGGGGGACACTGCAGGGACACATTGGGACACAGTAGGACACAGCGTGGGACAAAGCAGGAGACAGCGGAGGACACAGCGAGTACACAGCTGGATACAGCGGGGACACAGAGGGGACTCACCAGGGGACATAGAGGGAAAAAAGCGGGACACCACGGGACACAGTAGGACACAGCGGGACACAGCGGGGACACTGCGGGACACAGCCAGGGGACACAGCGGTGGACAGCGGGGGACAGAGACGGGACACAGCGGGACACAGAGGGGACACAGCTGGACACAGAAGGGTACACAGCGGGACACAGCCGGGACAGAGCTGGACACAGAGGGACACAGAAGGGACAGAGCGTGACACAGCTGGACACTGAGGGAGACAGAGCGAGGACACAGCCGGACACAGCGAAACACAGCGTGACACAGTGGGGACACAGCAGGGGACACAGCGGGACACAGCGGGGGACACAGCGGGACACAGCGGGACACAGCGGGGGACACAGCGAGGACACAGCGGGACACAGCGGTGACAAAGCGGGACACAGCGGGGGACACAGCGAGGACACAGCGGGACACAGCGGTGACAAAGCGGGACACAGCGGGGGACACAGCGGGACACAGCGGGACACAGCGTCGATAGAGCGGGGACAGAGCGGGACACAGCGGTGACACAGCGGGACTCAGCGGGGGACACTGCGGGACCCAGCGGGACCCAGCGGGGACACAGCAAGGACACAGCGGGGGACACAGCGGGACACAGCGGGGGACACAGCGAGGGACACAGCGGGGGACACAGCGGGACACAGTGGGAAACACAGAGAGGACACAGCAGGACCCAGCGGGACACAGCGTCGATACAGCGGGGACACAGCGGGACACAGCGGGGTCACTGCAGGACACAGTGGGGGACAAAGCGGGACACAGCGGGACACAGCGGGGACGCAGCGGGACACAGCGGGACACGGCGGGGGACACAGCAGGAAACAGAGGGGGACACAGTGGGGGAAACAGCTGGACACAGCGGGGAACACAGCGAGGACACAGTGGGACCCACCGGGACACAGCGGGGGACACTGCAGGGACACATTGGGACACAGTAGGACACAGCGTGGGACAAAGCAGGAGACAGCGGAGGACACAGCGAGTACACAGCTGGACACTGCGGGGACACAGAGGGGACTCAGCAGGGGACATAGAGGGAAAAAAGCGGGACACCACGGGACACAGTAGGACACAGCGGGACACAGCGGGGACACTGCGGGACACAGCCAGGGGACACAGCGGTGGACAGCGGGGGACAGAGAAGGGACAGAGCAGGACACAGAGGGGACACAGCTGGACACAGAAGGGTACACAGCGGGACACAGCGGGGACAGAGCTGGACACAGAGGGACACAGAAGGGACAGAGCGTGACACAGCTGGACACTGAGGGAGACAGAGCGAGGACACAGCCGGACACAGCGAAACACAGCGTGACACAGTGGGGACACAGCAGGGGACACAGCGGGACACAGCGGTGGACACAGCCGGACACAGCGGTGACAAAGCGGGACACAGCGGGGGACACAGCGAGGACACAGCGGGACACAGCGGTGACAAAGCGGGACACAGCGGGGGACACAGCGGGACACAGCGGGACACAGCGTCGATAGAGCGGGGACAGAGCGGGACACAGCGGTGACACAGCGGGACTCAGCGGGGGACACTGCGGGACCCAGCGAGGACTCCAGCGGTGACTCAGCAAGGACACAGTGGGGGGCCATAGCGGGACACAGTGGGTGACACAGCGAGGGACTCAGTCGGGGGACACAGCGGGA
>NW_012300997.1:0-3427 GCF_000151885.1 Dipodomys ordii | reverse complement strand
GCTGTGTCCCAAGCTGTGTCCCGTTGTGTCCCGCTGTGTGCCCCGGTGTGTCCTGCTGGGTGCTGGTGTGTCCCCGCTGTGTCCCTGCTGTGTCCTCGCTGTGTCCCGCTGTGTCTACTGCTGTGTCCCCACTGTGTCCCGCTGTGTCTCGCTGTGTCCCTCTGTGTCCTCGTTGTTTCCCATGCTGTGTTCTGCTGTGTCCTCGCTGTGTCCCCCGCTGTGTCCCGTTGTGTACCCAGCTGTGTACCCCGCTGTGCCCCACTGTGTCCCCGCTGTATCGACGCTGTGTCCCTCTTGGTCCCGCTGTGTCCTCGCTGTGTTCCCCGCTGTGTCCCGCTGTTTACCCCTCTGTGTCCCCCGCTGTGTCCCGCTGTGTCCCGCTGTGTACTGCTGTGTCCCCCGCTGAGTCCCGCTGTGTCCCCGCTGTGTCCCAATGCGTCCTCGCTGGGTCCCGCGCTGGGTCCCGCTGTGTCCCCCCTGTGTCCCCCGCTGTGTCCCGCTGTGTCCGGCTGTGTCCCCCGCTGTGTCCCCCGTTGTGTCCCCCGCAGTGTCAGCGCTGTGTCCCGCTGTGTCCTCGCTGTGTCCCCTGCTGTCTCCCGCTCTGTACCCCGCTGTGTCTCAAGCTTTGTCCCCGCTGTGTCCCACTGTGTCCCGCTGTGTCCCGCTGTGCTCCCACTGTGTCCCGTTGTGTTCACAGCTGTGTACCACGCTGTGTAACATTGTGTCCCCGCTGTATCGACGCTGTGTACCGCTGGGTCCCGCTGTGTCCTCGCTGTGTTCCCCGCTGTGTCCCGCTGTGTCCCCCACTGTGTCCCCCCGCTGTGTCCCTATGTGTCCCACGCTTTGTCTCCCTGTGTCCCCGCAGTTTCCCCACTGTGTCCCGCTGTTTCCCACTGTGTTCTGTGGTGTCCCACTTTGTCCCCCGCTGTGTCCCCTGGTGAGTCGCCGTCGTGTCCCCGCTTTGTCCCGCTGAGTCCTCCATGTGTCCCCCGCTATGTCCCAATGTGTCCCCCGCTGTGTCCTGCTGTGTCCACTAATGGGACCCCGCTGTGTCCCGCTGTGTCCCGCTGTGTCCTCACTGTGTCCCACTCTGTGTTCAGTTGTGTCCTCGCTGTGTCCTCCGCTGTGTCCCGCTGTGTCCTCCGCTGTGCCCTGCAGTGTCCCGCTCTGTGTCGCTGTCTCCTCGCTGTGTCCCGCTGTGTCCCGCTGTGTCCCCCACTGTTTCCCCTGCTGTGTCCGGCTGTGTCCCACTCTGTCCCCCTTTGTGTCCCACTGTGTCCCCCACTGTGTCCAGCTGTGTCCTCGCTGTGTCCTCCGCTGTCTCCTGCTTTGTCCCACGCTGTGTCCTACTGTGTCCCAATGTGTCCCTGCAGTGTCCCCCGCTGTGTCCCGCTGTGTCCCGCTGTGTCCCCCGCTGTGTCCCGCTGTGTCCCCGCAGGTTCACCGCTGTTTTACGCTGTGTCCTGCAGTGTTCCGTGTTTCCCGCTTTGTTCCCCGTTGTGTCCCGCTGTGTCCACTGCTGGGTCCCCTCTGTGTCCCCGCTGTGTCCAGCTGTGTCCTCGCTGTGTCCTCCGCTGTCTCCTGCTTTGTCCCACGCTGTGTCCTACTGTGTCCCAATGTGTCCCTGCAGTGTCCTCCGCTGTGTCCCCCGCTGTGTCCCGCTGTGTCCCCCTCTGTGTCCCGCTGTGTCCTGCTGTGTCCCCCCTGTGTCCCGCTGTATCCCGCTGTATTCCGTGGTGTCCCGTTTGTCCCCCACTGTGTCCCGCGCTGAGTCCCCGCTTTGTCCCCGCTGTGACCCGCTGTGTCCCGCTGTGTCCCGCTATGTCCCCCACTGTGTCCCGTTGTGTCCCCAGCTATGTACCCTGCTCTGTCACGCTGTGTCCCCGCTGTATCGACGCTGTGTCCCGCTGGGTCCCACTGTGTACTCTCTGTGTTCCACACTGTGTCCTGCTGTGTCCCCCGCAGTGTCCCTCGCTGTTTCCCGCTGTGTCCCCCGCTGTGTCCCTGCTGTGCCCCGCTGTGTCCCGCTGTGTACTGCTGTGTCCCCCTCTGAGTCCCGCTGTGTCCCCGCTGTTTCCCAATGTGTCCTCACTGTGTCCCCTGCTGTGTCCTGCTGTGTCCCCCCTGTGTCCCCTGCTGTTTCCTGCTCTGTCCCTCTGTGTCCCCTTCTTTGTCCCCCGCTGTGTCCCACTGTGTCCCCCGCTGTGTCCCTGCTGTGTCCGTTTGTGTCCCGCTGTGTCCCGCTGTGTACCCGGCAGTGTCCTGCTGTGTCCCCCGATGTGTCCCGCTGTGTCCCCTTCTGTGTCCCCCGCTGTGTCCCACTGTGTCCCGTTGTGTTCTTGCTGTGTCCCCGCTGTATCCAGCTGTGTCCCTCTGTGTCCCCGCTGTCCCCCGCTGTGTCCCCTGCTGTGTCCCCCGCTGTGTCCCGCTGGGTCCCCGCTGGGTCCCGCTGGGTCCCGCTGTGTCCCTGGTGTGTCCTCACTGTGTAACCGCTAAGTCCCTCTGTGTCCCCGCAGTGTCCCACTGTCTCCCCCGCTGTGTCCACGCTGTGTCCCTGCTGTGTCCTCCTGTGTCCCGCTGTGTCCTCGCTGTGTCCTTCTGTATCCCGCTGTGTCCCCCGCTGTGTCCCCCACTATTTCCCCACTGTGTCCCGCTGTGTCCTTGCTGTGTCCTCCGCTGTGTCGCGCTGTGTCCCCCGCTGTGTCCCCCACTGTGTCCCGCTGTGACCCCCGCTGTGTCCCGTTGTGTCCCCACTGTCCGCCGGTGTGTCTCTGCTGTCCCCTGCTGTATCCCAAGCTGTGTCCCGCTGTGTCCCCGCTGTGTCCCTGCTGTGTCATCCTGTGTCCCGCTGTGTCTTCGCTGTGTCCTTCTCTATCCCGCTGTGTCCCCCGCTGTGTCCCCCACTATTTCCCCGCTGTGACCCTCTGTGTCCATGCTGTGTCCCCCGCTGTGTCCCGCTGTGTCATGCTGTGTGTCCCGCTGTGTTCCCCGCTGTGTCCCGCTGTGTCCCACTGTGTCCTGCTGTTTCCCGTTGTGTCCCGCTGTGTGCCTGCTCTCCCCGGGGTGTCCCCCGTTGTGTCCCGCTGTGTCCTGCTGTGTCCCCACTGTGGCCCGATGTGCCCCGCTGTGTCCCCGCTGTGTCCCCGCTCTGTCCCGATGTGTACTGCTGTGTCTGCCTCTGTGTACCCCGCAGTGTCCTGCTGTGTCCCCCGCTGTGTCCTGCTGTGTCCACGCTGTGTCCCCTGCTGTTTCCCGCTGTTTCCCCCACTGTGTCACCCGCTGGGTCCCCAGCAGTGTCCGGCTGTGTCCCGCTGTGTTCCCCTGTGTCCCCCGCTGTGTCCCGCTGTGTTCTTTGCTGTGTACCCTCCGGAGTCGCGCTGTGTCCCCCGCTGTTTACCGCTGTGTCCCCCACTGTGTCCCCAGCTGT
>NW_012300996.1:0-3427 GCF_000151885.1 Dipodomys ordii | reverse complement strand
ACAGCGAGGACACAGCGGGACACAGCGGGGGATACAGCGGGGGTACAGCGGTGACACACCGGCGGACAGCAGGGACACAGTGGGACACAGCGGGACACAGCGGGGGACACAGCGGGACACAGTGGGGGACACAGGCCGACAAAGCAGGACAGAGCGGGACACAGCGGGGGACACAGTGGAACACAGCGAGGACACAGCAGGGGACAAAGCGGGACACAGCGGGGACACAGCGGGGACACAGCGGGACACAGCGGGGGACACAGGCCGACAAAGCAGGATACAGCAGGACACAGCGGGAAACAGCAGGACACAGCGGGGGACACACCGGGACACAGCGGGGGTCACAGCAAGAACACAGCGGGACACAGGAGGACACAGCGGGGACACAGCGGGGGACACTGTGGGACACAGCAGGGGACACAGCGAGGACACAGCGGGGACATAGGGGGACACTGCGGGACACAGTGGAACACAACGGGGACACAGAGGGACATAGCAGTTACACAGCGAGGACACACCAGAGACACAGCGGGACACAGCGGGGACACAGGGGGGACACAGCGGGGGACACAGCGGGTCTCAGCGGGGGACACAGCAAAGAACACAGCGGGACACAGCGGGGGACACAGGGGAACACAGCGGGACACAGCCGGACACAGCTGGGGACACAGCGGGTGACACTACGGGGTAACAGCGGGAAACAGCGGGGGACACAGCGAGGACACAGCAGGACACAGCGGGGGACACAGCAGGACACAGCGGTGTACACAGAGGCAGATACAGTGGTACACATCGGTACACGGCAGGGACACAGCAGGGCTCAGCGGGACACAGCGGGACACAGCGGGACACAGCGGGGAACACAGCGGGACACACAGCGGGACACAGCGGGACACAGCGGAGTACACAGCATGGACACAGCGGGTCACAGCGGGGAAATAGTGGGGGACACAGCGGGGGACACAGCGGGATATAGAAGGACACAGCGAGGACACAGCGGGACACAGGAGGACACAGTGGGGACACAGCGGGGACACAGCGGGGGACACAGTGGGACACAGCGGGGACACAGAGGGACTCAGCGGTTACACAGCAAAGACACACCAGGGACACAGCGAGACACAGCGGAGACACAGCAGGGACACAGTGAGACACAGCGAGGACACAGCGGGACACAGCGTGGGATACAGCGGGGGACAGCGGTGACACACCGGTGGACAGCGGGGACACAGAGGGACACAGCGGGACACAGTGGGGGACACAGTGGGACACAGCGGGGGACAGAGCGAGGACACAGCGGGACACAGCGGGGACACAGCGGGGGACAGTGGGGACAAACTGGGGAGCAACGGAGATACAGCGGGACAGAGCTAGGACACAGCGGGGACATAGCGGGACACAGCAGGGGACACAGTGGGACACAGCAGGGGATACAGCGAGGACACAGAGGTCACATAGGGGGACACTGCGGGACACAGTGGGACACAGCGGGGACACAGAGGGACATAGCAGTTACACAGCGAGGACACACCAGGGACACAGCAGGGGACACAGTGGGGGACAGAGCGGTAAACAGCGGGGGACACAGTGGGACTCAGCTGGGGACACAGCAAATAACACAGCGGGACACAGCGGGGGACACAGGGGAACACAGCGGGACACAGCCGGACACAGCTGGGGACACAGCGGGTGACACAACGGGGTAACAGCAGGAAACAGCGGGGGACACAGCGAGGACACAGCAGGACACAGCGGAGGACACAGCAGGACACAGCGGGGTACACAGAGGCAGATACAGTGGTACACATCGGTACACAGCGGGGACACAGCAGGACTCAGCGGGACACAGCGGGGGACACACCGGGGGAGAGCAGGCACACAGCGGGACACAGCGGGACACAGCGTGACACATCGGGACACAGCGGGGAACACAGCGGGACACACAGCGGGACACAGCGGGACACAGCGGAGGACACAGCATGGACACTGCGGTCATAGCGGGGAAATAGTGGGGGACACAGCGGGGGACACAGCGGGATATAGAAGGACACAGCGAGGACACAGCCGGACACAGGAGGACACAGTGGGTACACAGCGGGGACACTGCGGGGGACACAGCGGGGACACAGAGGGACTCAGCGGTTACACAGCGAAGACAAACCAGGGACAGAGCGGGACACAGCGGAGACACAGCAGGGACACAGTGAGACACAGCGAGGTCACAGTGGGACACAGCGTGGGATAGAGCAGGGGAGAGCGGTGACACACCGGTGGACAGCGGGGACACAGCGGGACACAGCGGGACACAGCGGGGGACACAGCGGGACACAGTGGAGGACACAGCGGGACACAGCTGGGGACACAGCGAGGAAACAGCGGGACACAGCGGGGACACAGCGGGGGACAGCAGGGACACACATTCGGACAGCGGGGACACAACGGGACACAGCGGTGGACATCGGGGACACAGCGGGACACAACGGGACACATCGGGGACACAGCAGGGATACCGCGGGTCACAGCCTGGACACAGTGGGGGACACAGCGAGGACAGAGCGGGACACAGAGGGATACACAGAGAGGACACAGCGTGACACATGGGGACACAGCGGGACACAGCGGGGGACACAGAGAGGACACAGCGGGACACAAATGGGGACACAGCAAGGACACAGCGGGACACAGCGGGAAAGAGCGGGACACAGCCGGGGACCCAGCGGGACACAGCAGGGGACACAGCGGGGACACAGCGGGACAGAGCGGGAGACACAGAGGCGGACACAGCAGGACACAGCGGGACACAGTGCGACACAGCAGGGACACAGCAGGGACACAGCCGTTCACAGCGGGGACACAGTGTGGGACACAGCGAGGACACAGCGGGACACAGAGGGATACACAGAGAGGACACAGCGTGACACATGGGGACACAGCAGGACACAGCGGGGACACAGAGAGGACACAGAATGACACAAATGGGGATACAGCAAGGACACAGCGGGACACAGCGGGAAAGTGCGGGACACAGCGGGGGACACAGCTGGGGACACAGCGGGACACAGCGAGACACAGCGCGGGACACAGCAGGGACACATCAGGTCACAGTGGGGACACAGTGGGGGACACAGCAAGGACACAACGGGACACAGAGGGATACACAGCGAGGACACAGCGTGATACATCGGGACCCAGCAGGACACAGCGGGGGACCCAGTGAGGACACAGAGGGACACAAATGGGGACAAAGCAAGGACACAGCAGGACACAGCGTGAAAGAGCGGGACACAGCGGGGGACACAGCAGGACACAGAAGGGGACACAGCGGGGACACAGTGGGACACAGTGGGGACACAGCGGGACACAGCGGGACACATCGGGCGACACAGCAGGACACTGCGGGGTACACAGCTGGACACAGCAGGATGAT
>NW_012300995.1:0-3427 GCF_000151885.1 Dipodomys ordii | reverse complement strand
GATGTGCCTCGTTGGAGTATGGGGCCCATGCATAGGCAGGCAGGCAGGCAGGCAGGCTCGGAGTGGGACCGTTGTGTGTTGGAGCGCCAGTACAGTAGCTCAAGCCCCAGGATTGACTGGCAAGTCGAGAGGAAAAGGAGGGAGTGCGGGCAGGCGGGCAGGCGGGCGGGAGAGAGAATTCAAACGAGAGAGAGAGAGAAACAGACAGACAGACAGACAGACAGACAGACAGACAGACAGAGACAATGAGAGACACAGAGAGAGAAATAGAGAAAGAGAAACAGAGAGACAAGCGACAGAGACGTGGTGAATTGGTCCGGCTGGACTACATACATGCTCTGTCGCGTCCGATCTTTGAGTTTCCTCAAAGATGCACGCACGCACACACACAGATACACTGAGATGCCCTCTGCCCCCTCTTCTCTCCTCTCCAATTCCCCCGCCCCCTCCCCCCTCCCCCCCCCCGACAGGCACCAGAAATGAGATCCCTCCCCTTCGCCTATTGCGTCAATTACAAACAAAAGGCAGCGTGAGATTCAAGCAAATTTGTTTTATTTTGTTCCGAGGGTAGGGTTGTGGATTTTGGTGCGGGGGGGGTGGGTCGGAGGTCGTGGTCGTGGTCGAGTAATCGCTTGCGGGGGGGGGGGTGAGGTTACGCCACCTGCATGGATGGCTCGCGTTCCCCTCTGGCTGTCTGGTTGCCGCCGAGTGCTTCAGATATCACCATCCGGTCAGGAAGCAGGGGCTGGAAGATAAAGAGATATTAAAGAGATAATTAGGAGCAGGACTCCTTGGAAGCCCGAAGGCGTGTGGGGGGGAGGGAGAGAATGGTGGAGAGGAGGGAAGGCGGATCTATCCAGGGAACGAGGGACTCCTCCCCCTCCCCCTCCGCAACACGTCGGAGCTGGCGGTCGAAACCCCGCCCTCCCCCTCCCCGTCGTCGTGGCTACGACAGAGGAAAAGCAAATGATGATAATAATGAATCATAACAACCTATATGTATGTGTATATCAGAACTCTCACTCCCCACTGCCGGGTAGGTGAGGACTGACTGACTGACTGACTGAGTGAGTGACTGACCCGACCCGTGTTTTGCCCCTCCCGCCGCCCCATCCACCTTGTCGACGGCGAACGCGCGCCATCTAGTGGTGGTTTTGTGAATTGCAGTTTTCTCTCATGAAATGCATGGGGGAAAAAAAAGAACAAACAAACCATGCACTGACTGACTGAGAAAACCGGCCCAGGCTGGCTGGCCCCGAGAGAGACTGCCTTCTTTTCAGAGAAGGGGTGGGGTGGGGATGATGATGTGCCTCGTTGGAGTATGGGGCCCATGCATAGGCAGGCAGGCAGGCAGGCAGGCTCGGAGTGGGACCGTTGTGTGTTGGAGCGCCAGTACAGTAGCTCAAGCCCCAGGATTGACTGGCAAGTCGAGAGGAAAAGGAGGGAGGGAGTGCGGGCGGGGGGGCGGGCGGGCGGGCGGGAGAGAGAATTCAAATGAGAGAGAGAGAGAGAGAGAGACAGACAGACAGACAGACAGACAGACAGAGACAAAGACACAGAGAGAGAAATAGAGAAACAGAAACAGAGAGACAAGAGACAGAGACGTGGTGAATTGGTCCGGCTGGACTACATACATGCTCTGTCGCGTCCGATCTTTGAGTTTCCTCAAAGATGCACACACGCACACACAGATACACGGAGATGCCCTCTGCCCCCTCTTCTCTCCTCTCCAATTCCCCCGCCCCCTCTCCCCTCCCCCCCCCCGTCAGGCACCAGAAATGAGATCCCTCCCCTTCGCCTATTGCGTCGTCAATTACAAACAAAAGGCAGCGTGAGATTCAAGCAAATTTGTTTTATTTTGTTCCGAGGGTAGGGTTGTGGATTTTGGGGGGGGGGGTCGGAGGTCGTGGTCGTGATCGAGTAATCGCCTGCGGGGGGGGGGTGAGGATGGACGGTTACGCCACCTGCATGGATGGCTCGCGGTCCCCTCTGGCTGTCTGGTTGCCGCTGAGTGCTTCAGATATCACCATCTGGTCAGGAAGCAGGGGCTGGAAGATAAAGAGATATTAAAGAGATAATTAGGAGCAGGACTCCGGGGAAGCCCGAAGGCGGGGGATGGGAGGGAGAGAATGGTGGAGAGGAGGGGAGACGGATATATCCAGGGAACGAGCGACTCCTCCCCCTCCCCCTCCCCCTCCGCAACACGTTGGAGCTGGCGGTCGAAACCCCGCCCTCCCCCCTCCCCGTCGTCATGGATACGACAGAGGAAAAGCAAATGATGATAATAATGAATCATAACAACCTATATGTATGTGTATGTCAGAACTCTCACTCCCAACTGCCGGGTAGGTGAGGACTGACTGACTGACTGACTGAGTGAGTGACTGACCCGACCCCTGTTTTGCCCCTCCCGCCGCCCCATCCACCTTGTCGACGGCGAACGCGCGCCATCTAGTGGTGGTTTTGTGAATTGCAGTTTTCTCTCATGAAATGCATGGGGGAAAAAAAAGAACAAACAAACCACGCACTGACTGACTGAGAAAACCGGCCCAGGCTGGCTGGCCCCGAGAGAGACTGCCTTCTTTTCAGAGAAGGGGTGGGGTGGGGATGATGATGTGCCTCGTTGGAGTATGGGGCCCATGCATAGGCAGGCAGGCAGGCAGGCAGGCTCAGAGTGGGACCGTTGTGTGTTGGAGCGCCAGTACAGTAGCTCAAGCCCCAGGATTGACTGGCAAGTCGAGAGGAAAAGGAGGGAGGGAGTGCGGGCGGGGGGGCGGGCGGGCGGGCGGCCGAGAGAATTCAAACGAGAGAGAGAGAGAGAGAGAGACAGACAGACAGACAGACAGAGACAAAGACACAGAGAGAGAAATAGAGAAACAGAAACGGAGAGACAAGAGACAGAGACGTGGTGAATTGGTCCGGCTGGACTACATACATGCTCTGTCGCGTCCGATCTTTGAGTTTCCTCAAAGATGCACGCACGCACACACAGATACACGGAGATGCCCTCTGCCCTCTTCTCTCCTCTTCAATTCCCCCGCCCCCTCCCCCATCCCCCCCCGTCAGGCACCAGAAATGAGATCCCTCCCCTTCGCCTATTGCGTCGTCAATTACAAACAAAAGGCAGCGTGAGATTCAAGCAAATTTGTTTTATTTTGTTCCGAGGGTAGGGTTGTGGATTGTGGTGCGGGGGGGGGGTCGGAGGTCGTGGTCGTGGTCGAGTAATCGCCTGCGGGGGGGGTGAGGATGGACGGTAACGCCACCTACATGGATGGCTCGCATTCCCCTCTGGCTGTCTGGTTGTCGCTGGGTGCTTCAGATATCACCATCCGGTCAGGAAGCAGGGGCTGGAAGATAAATAGATATTAAAGAGATAATTAGGAGCAGGACTCCAGGGAAGCCCGAAGGCGGGGGGGGGGGAGCGGGG
>NW_012300994.1:0-3427 GCF_000151885.1 Dipodomys ordii | reverse complement strand
GGGGACACAGCGCGGGACACATGGGGGACACAGCGGGACACAGCGGGGACACAGCGTGACTCAGCGGGGGACACAGCAGTATACAGCAGGACACAGTGGGGACACAGCAGGGACACAGCGGAAACACAGCTGGACAGAGCGGGGACACAGCTGGGGACACAACGGGACACATCTTGGGACACAGCGAGGACCCAGCGGAACACAGCGTTGGACACAGCGAGGACACAGCGGGACACAGTGGGACACACCGGGGACACAGCAGTAGACACAGCGGGAACCAGTGGGAGACACAGCGGGACACAGCGGGGACTCACCAGGGGACACAGCGGGGGACAAACTGGGACACCACGGGACACAGTGGGACACAGCGGGACACAGCGGGGACACTGCAGGGACATAGCGGGACACAGCGGGGTACACAGCGGGACACAGCAGTGGACACAGCGGGGACACAGCGGGACACAGCGGGGGACACAGCGAGGACACATCGGGTCACAGCGGGACACAGCATGGGACAAAGCAGGAGACAGCGGGGGCCACAGCGAGGACACAGCTGGACACAGCAGGGTACACAGCGGGACACAGCGGGAGACACAGAAGGGTACACAGAGGGACACAGCGAGAAACACAGCGAGGTCACAGCGGGGGCCCAAAGCAGAACAACACGGGACACAGTGTGACACAGTGTGACACAACGGGGACACTGCAGGGGCCCAGCGGGACAAAGCGGGCGACACAGCGGGACACAGTGGGAACACAGCGAGGGACAAAGCGGGGGACAGCAGGGGACAGAGAGGGGACAAAGCGGGACACAGCGGGGAAACTGCTGGACACAGCGGGGTACACAGCGGGACACAGAGGGTACACAGTGGGGACACAGCGGGGGACACAGCGGGACACAGCGGGTCACAGCGGGGGACACAGCGGGACACAGCGGGGGACACAGCGGAACACAGCGTGGGACATATCGAAGACACAGCAGGACACAGCGGGACACAGCGGGACACAGCAGGGACACAATGAGGACACAGCGGGACACAGCGGGGACACTGCGGGAACATAGCGGGACACAGCGGGGTACACAGCGGGACACAGCGGAGTACACAGCTGGGGACACAAAGGGACACATCGGGGGACACAGCGGGACCCAGCAGGACACAGCGTCGATACAGCGGGGACACCGCGGGACATAGTGGGGTACACAGCTGGGGACACAACGGGACACAGCAGTGGACACAGCGAGGACACAGTGGGACACAGCTGGGACACTGAGGGAACATAGAGGGACACAGCGGGTACACAGCGGGACACAGCGGGGGACACAGAGTGGTACACAGCGGGACACAGCTGGAAACATAGCGAGGTCACAGCGGGGGAAAAAGCGGGACAACACTTGACACAGTGTGACACAGCGGGACAGAACGGTGACACAGCAGGGGCAAAGCGGGACAAAGCAGGGACACAGCGAGACACAGCGGGGACACAGCTGGACACAGCGGGGTACACAGAGGGACACAGCGGGCACACACTGGGGACACAGAGGGACACAGCGCAACTCAGCGGGAGACACAGCAGTACACAGCGGGACACAGTGGGACACACCGGGGAGACAGCAGGGACACAGTGGGGGACAAAGCGGGACACAGCGGGTCAGAGCGGGGGAAACAGTGGGACACAGCGGGAGACACAGAGGGGTACACAGCGGGACACAGCGGGGGACACAGCAAGGACACAGCGGAACACAGCGGGACACAGCGTCGATACAGTGGGGACAGAGCGGGTCACAGCAAGGACACAGCGGGGCACAGCGGGACACAGCGGGGGACACAGCGGGACACAGCGGGGACACAGCGGGGACTCAGCGGGGGACACAGCGGGACACAGCGGGGGACACAGCGAGACACGGCAGGGACAAAGCTGGACACAGCGGGGTACACAGAGGGACACAGCAGGGACACAGCGGGGAAACAGCGTGACACAAAAGGACACAGTGAGACACAGCGGGGGACACAGCGAGGACACAGCTGCACACAGTGGGGGACACAGCAAGGACAGAGCGGGACACAGCGGGACACAGCGGGACACAGCGGGGGACACAGGAAGGACACAGCGGTACACAGAGGGGGAGAGAGCGAGGACACATTGGGACACAGCGGGACTCAGCGGGGGACACAGCAGTACACAGCGGGACACAGCGGGACACAGCGGGGACACAGCAGGGACACAGTGTGGGACACAGTGGGACACAGCGGGGGGACACAGAGGGGGACACAGCGGGACACAGCGGGGAAAAAAGTGAGGCCACAGCGGAACAAAGAGTGGGACACAGCGAGGACACAGCGGGACACAGCGGGACACAGCGGGGACAAAGCAGTAGACACAGCAGGACACAGTGGCGGACACAGCGGGACACAGCGTGGGACACAGGGAGGACACAGCGGGACCCAGCGGGACCCAGCGTCGATACTGCTGGGACACAGCAGGACACAGCGAGGACACAGCGGGGGACACAGCGGGACACAGCAGGGAACACAGCGAGGACACAACGGCACCCAGCAGGACACAGCGTCGATACAGCGGGGACACAGGGTTACACAGCGTGGTACCCAGCTGTGGACACAACGGGACAGAGTGGGGGCACAGCGAGACACAGCGGGACACAGCGAGGACACAGCGGGATACATTGGAGACACAGCGGGGAAAATAGCAGGACAAAGCAGCGGACACAGCGGGGGACACAGCGCGACACAGCAAGACATAGCATGGACACAGCAGTAGACACATCGGGACATAGCGGTGGACACAGCTGGGGAAACAACGGGACACAGCGGTGGACACAGCGAGGACACAGCAGGACCCACCGGACCAAGCGGGGTCACAGCGAGGACACAGCAGGACACAGCGGGGGACACAGCGAGGACACAGCGGGGGATACAGCGGGACACAGCGGGGAACACAGCGAGGACACAGTGGGACCCAGCGGGACACAGCGTCGATACAGCGGGCACACAGCGTTACACAGCGTGGTACTCAGCTGTGGACACAACGGGACACAGTGGGGGCACAGCCGGACACAGCGGGACACAGTGGGACACAGCGGGGACAAAGCGTGAGACACAGCGAGGGACAGAGCGGGAGACAGTGGGGAACACAGCGAGGACACAGCGGGACACAGCGTCGATACAGCGGGGACACAGCTTTACACAGCGTAGTACACATCTCTTTACACAACGGGAAACAGTGGGGGCACAGCCGGACACAGCGGGACACAGTGGGACACAGCGGGGACAAAGCGTGAGACACAGCAGGGGACAGAGAGGGAGACAGCAGGGGACACAGCGAGGAAACAGCGGGACACAGCGGTGACACAGCGGGGACTCACTCCAGCCGGGGGGGACACCAGCGGGGAACACCAGCCGGGGGGGAC
>NW_012300993.1:0-3427 GCF_000151885.1 Dipodomys ordii | reverse complement strand
GGGGGAACAGCTGGACACAGCGGGGAACACAGCGAGGTACTTCAGCGGCACCCAGCGGGACACAGCGTAGATACAGCGGAGACACAGCGTTACACAGCATGGTACAAAGCTGTGGACACAACGGGACACAGTGGGGGCACAGCGGGACACAGCGGGACGCAGTGGGACACAGCGGGGACAAAGCGTGAGACACAGCAGGGGACAGAGCTGGAGACAGCGGGGGACACAGCGGGGACACAGCGAGGACACAGCGGGACAGAGCGGGACACTGCAGGGCACAGCGGGGGACACAGCGTGACACAGCGGGGGACATAGCGGGAGACAGCGGGGGACACAGCGAGGACACAGCGGGACACAGCGCTGACACTGCGGGGACACAGCGGGGGCCACAGCGGGGGACACAGCCGGAAACAGCGGGACACAGCGGGGGACACATGGAGGACTCAGCGGGACAAAGCGGGGACACAGCGGCGACTCACCGGGGAACACAGCGGGGGACAAAGCGGGACACCACAGAACACAGTGGGAAACAGCGGGACACAGCAGGGAAACTGCAGGGACACAGGGGGACAAAGCGTGGGACACATAGGGACACAGCGGGAGACACAGCGGGGGACACAGCGGGACACAGTGGGACACAGCGGGGCACACAGGGGGGACCCAGCGGGACCCAGCGGGGAACACAGCGAGGACACAGCGGGACCCAGCGGTACACAGCGTCGATACAGCGGGGACACAGCGTTACACAGCGTGGTACACAGCTGTGAACACAACGGGACACAGTGGGGGCACAGCGGGACACAGCGGGACACAGTGGGACACAGCGGGGACAAAGCTTGAGACACAGCGGGGTACAGAGCGGGAGACAGCGGGGGACACAGCGAGGACACAGTGGGACACAGCACTGACACTGCGGGGGACACAGCGGGGGACACAGCGGGGGACACAGCCGGACACAGCGGGACACAGCGGGGGAAACAGGGGGGGACCAGCGGGACACAGCGTGGACACATTGGGACACAGCGGGAACACAGCGGGACACAGCGGGGGACACAGCAGTACACAGCGGGACACAGCGGGTCACAGCGAGGGACACAGAGGGGTACATAGCGGGACACAGTGGGGAACACAGGGAGGACACAGCGGGACCCAGCGGGACACAGCGTCGATACAGCGGGGACACAGCGGATCACAGTGGGGTACACAGCTGGGGACACAACGGGACACAGCGGGGGACACAGCGAGGACAGAGCAGAACACAGCGTGGGAAACAGCGAGGACACAGCGGGACACAGTGAGACACAGCAGGACACAGTGGGGACACAGCAGTAGACACAGCGAGACACAGCGGGGGACACAGTGGGACACAGCGGGGAACACAGCGGGGACACTACGGGAACATAGTGGGACACAGCGGGGCACACAGAGGGACACAGCGGGATAAAGCTTGGGACACAGCGGGAACACAGCAGGACACAGCGGGGGACACAGCGAGGACAAAGCGGGACACAGCGTGGGACAAAGCGGGAGACAGCAGGGGACACAGCGAGGACACAGCGGGACACAGCGGCGACACATAGAGGACTCAGCGGGGGACACAGTGAGGGACAGAGCGGGACACAGCGGGACACAGCAGGGCACAGCGGGGGACACAGCAGGACACAGCGGGGGACACAGCGGGACACAGCGGGACACAGTGGGACACTGCGGGGCACAGCGGGGGATACAGCGGGACACAGCGGGGGACACAGGGAGGACACAGCTTAACACAGCATGGGACAAAACGAGGACACAGCGGGACACAGCGAGACACAGCGGGACACAGCGGGGACCCAGCAGTGGACACAGCGGGACACAGCGGGGGACCAAGGGGGACACCACGGAACACAGCAGGACACAGCGTGAAACAGCGGTGAACCTGCGGGGACACAGCGGGACCCAGCGGGGGACACAGCGGGACCCAGCGGGACACATCTGGGGACACAGCGGGACACAGCGGGACACAGCGGAGACACAGCAGGACACAGCAGGTCACAGCGGGGGACACAGCGGGACACAGCGGGACACAGCGGGGGACACAGCAGGGACACAGTGGGACACAGTAGGACACAGCGTGGGACAAAGCGGGAGACAGCAGAGGACACAGCGAGGACATAGCTGGACACAGCGGGGACACAGAGGGGACTCAGCAAGGGACATACAGGGAAAAAAGCGGGACACCATGGGACACAGTAGGACACAGCGGGACACAGCGGGGACACTGCGGGACACAGCCAGGAGACACAGCGGTGGACAGCGGGGGACAGAGAATGGACACAGCGGGACACAGAGGGGACACACCTGGACACAGAAGGGTACACAGCAGGACACAGCGGACACACAGCGGGGACAGAGCTGGACACAGAGGGACACAGAGGGGACAGAGCGTGACACAGGTGGACACTGAGGGAGACAAAGCAAGGACACAGCCGGACACAGCGAAACAAAGCGTGACACAGTGGGGACACAGCAGGGGACACAGCGGGACACAGCGGGGGACACAGCAGGACACAGCGGGGTACACAGCAGGGACAAAGAAGGACACAGCGGGGAACACAGCGAGAACACAGCGGGACACAGCGGTGACACAGCGGGACACAGCTGGGGACACTTTGGGACACAGCGGGACACAGAGGGACACAGCAAGGACACAGCGGGGGACAGTGGGGGACACAGCGGGACACAGCAAGGCACAACGGGGTCACAGCAGTGGACACAGCAGACACAGCGGGAGACACAGCGGGACACAGCGGGGGACACAGCGGGACACAGCGGAGACACAGCGGGGGACACAGCAGGACACAGCGTAGACAGAGCGGGGACACAGCGGGACCCAGCAGGACACAGCGGGGGACACAGCGGGACACAGCGGGACACAGCGGGGGACACTGCAGGGACACATTGGGACACAGTAGGACACAGCGTAGGACAAAGCGGGAGACAGCAGAGGACACAGCGAGGACACAGCTGGACACAGCGGGGACACAGAGGGGACTCAGCAGGGGACATAAAGGGGAAAAAAGCGGGACACCACGGGACACAGTAGGACACAGCGGGACACAGCGGGGACACTGCGGGACACAGCCAGGGGACACAGCGGTGGACAGCGGGGGACAGAGAATGGACACAGCGGGACACAGCGGGGACACTGCGGGACACAGCCGGGGGACACAGCGGTGGACAGAGGGGGACAGAGAAGGGACACAGCGGGACACAGAGGGGACACAGCTGGACACAGAAGGTTACATAGCGGGGCACAGCGGACACACAACAGAGACAGAGCAGGACACAGAGGGAAACAGAGGGGACAGAGCGTGACACAGCGGGACACAGCGGGACACAGCAGGGGACTCAGCGGGACACAGCGTGGGACACAGGGAGGACACAG
>NW_012300992.1:0-1813 GCF_000151885.1 Dipodomys ordii | reverse complement strand
TTCCCTGCTGTCCCCTTCTGTGTGCAACTGTGTCCTGTGTCCCCCAGTATGTCCCAGCTGTCCCCCACTGTGGCCCCCGCTGTGTCCCACTGTGTCGTCGCTGTGTCCCACTGTGTCCCACTTTGTCCCCTCCTGTGTACCCGTGGTGTCCCTGCTGTGTCCCGCTGTGTCCCGCTGTGTCCCGTTTTGTCCCGCTGTGTCCCGCTGTGTCCCCGCCTTGTCCTGCTGTGTCCCCCGCTGTGTCCTTGCTGTATCCCCGCTGTGTCTCCGCTGTGTCCCCGCTGTGTCCCCGCTGTGTCCCAGCTGTGTCCCGCTGTGTCCCGCTGTGTCTCCCTGCTGTCTCCCGCTTTGTCCCAAGCTGTGTCCTCGCTGTGTCCCCTGCTGTGTCCCTCTGTGTCGCCCCCTGTGTCCCCCACTGTGTCCCGCTGTGTCCCTTTTTGTCTCGCTGTGTCCCGCTGTGTCCTCGCTGTGTCCCGCTGTGTCCCGCTTTGTCCCACTGTGTCCCCTCCTGTGTACCTGCTGTGTACCCGCTGTGTCCCCGCTGTGTCCCGCTGTGTCCCCCGTTGTGTCCCGCTGTGTCTCCCGCTGTGTCCCGCTGTGTCCCGCTGGGTCTCTGATGTTCCTTGTTGTGTACCAGCTTTCACCCGCTGTGTCCCTGCTGTGTCCCGCTGTGTCCCGTTTTGTCCTGCTGTGTCGCGCTGTGTCCTCTCTGTGTCCCGCTGTGTCCCACTGTGTCCCCTCCTGTGTCCCCGCTGTGTCCCTGCTGTGTCCCGCTGTGTCCCGCTGTGTCCCCTTTTTTTCACGGTTGTGTCTTCCTGTGTCCCGCTGTGTCCACTCTGTCTCCTGCTCTGTTCCCCGCTGTGTCCCGCTGTGTCCCCCGCTGTGTCCCGCTGTGTTCCTGCTGTGTCCCGCAGTGTCCCCTCTGTGTCTCTGGTGTGTCCTGCTGTGTCCCCTCTGTGTCCCCGCTGTTTCCCTGCTGTCCCCCCTGTGTGCAAGTGTGTCCCTGTTGTCCCGCAGTATGTCCCAGCTGTCCTGCTGTGGACCCCGCTATGTCGCGCTGTGTCCCGTTTTGTCCCGCTGTGTCCCGCTCTGTCCCAGGCTGTGTCCCGCTGTGTCCCCGGTTGTGTCCCGCTGTGTCCTGCTGTGTCCCCGCTGTGTCCCCGGTGTGTCCCGCTTTGTCCCCGGTGTGTCCCCTCTGTGTCCCGCTGTGTCCTCGCTGTGTCCCCAGCTGTGTCCCTCTGTGTCGCCCCCTGTGTCCCCCACTGTGTCCCGCTGTGTCCCTTTTTGTCCCGCTGTGTCCCGCTGTGTCCTCGCTGTGTCCCGCTGTGTCCCGCTGTGTCCCACTGTGTCCCCTCCTGTGTACCTGCTGTGTACCCGCTGTGTCCCCGCTGTGTCCCGCTGTGTCCCCCGTTGTGTCCCGCTGTGTCTCCCGCTGTGTCCCGCTGTGTCCCGCTGGGTCTCTGATGTTCCTTGTTGTGTACCAGCTTTCACCCACTGTGTCCCTGCTGTGTCCCACTGTGTCCCGTTTTGTCCTGCTGTGTCGCGCTGTGTCCTCTCTGTGTCCCGCTGTGTCCCACTGTGTCCCCTCCTGTGTCCCCGCTGTGTCCCGCTGTGTCCCCTTTTTTTCACGGTTGTGTCTTCCTGTGTCCCGCTGTGTCCACTCTGTCTCCTGCTCTGTTCCCCGCTGTGTCCCGCTGTGTCCCCCGCTGTGTCCCGCTGTGTTCCTGCTGTGTCCCGCAGTGTCCCCACTGTGTCTCTGGTGTGTCCTGCTGTGTCCCCTATGTGTCCCCGCTGTTTCCCTGCTGTCCCCCCT
>NW_012300991.1:0-3427 GCF_000151885.1 Dipodomys ordii | reverse complement strand
GATGAAGCAGAATAACAAGCAGGAGAAGCAGAAGCAGAAAGAGAAGTAGAAGCAGAAGAAGCAGAACCAGAAGAAGAAGCAGTAGAAGCATAAGAAGCAGAAGCAGGAGAAGCAGAAGCAGAAGTAGAAGGAGAAGTAGGAGAAGGAGAAGGAAGAGCCGCAGAAGCAATAGGAGAATTAGAAGAAGAAGCAGAAGCAAAATGAGAAGCAGAAAGAGAAGCAGTAGAAGAAGAAGAAGCAGGAAAAGCAGAAGCAGCAGAAAGAGAAGAAGAAGAAGAAGAAGAAGAAGAAGAAGAAGAAGAAGAAGAAGAAGAAGAAGAAGAAGAAGAAGAAGAAGAAGAAGAAGAAGAAGAACATGAAGAAGAAGAAGAAGAAAAGAAGAAGAAGAAGAAGAAGAAGAAGAAGAAGAAGAAGAAGAAGAAGAATAAGAAGAAGAAGAAGAAGAAGAAGAAGAAGAAGAAGAAGAAGAAGAAGGCGAAGGAGAAGCAGTTGAAGCAGAAGAAGCAGAAGCAGGAGAAGCAGAAGCACAAGAAAAAGAATAAGCATAAGAATCAGAATCAGAGGGAGAAGCAGAAGAAGGAGAAGCTGAAGACAAGAAGGAGGAATTGAAGGAGAAGCAGAAGCAGAAGAAGATGCAGAAGGAGAAGCAGGAGAAGCAGAAGACGGAGAAGGAGAAGGCGAAATAGAAGGATTAGGAGTAGGAGAACCAAATGGATAAGCAGAAGCAGAAAGAGACGCAGAAGGAGTAGCAGCATGAGAAGTAGGAGAAGCAGGAGAAGCAGAATCAGGAGAATCAGAAGAAACAGAAGACGCAGAAGCAGAATGTGAAGCAGAAGGAGAAATTGAAGCAGAAGCAGAAGCAGAAGGAGAAGCAGAATCAGAAGGAGAAGCAGAAGAAGGAGAAGGAGAAGCAGAAAGAGAAGCACAACGAGAAGCAGGAGAAGCAGAAGCAGGAGAAGAAGAAGCAGAAGAAACATAGGAAGGAGAAGAAGCAGAAGGAGAAGCAAAAACAGAAGGAAAAGCAGAAAGAGAAGCAGGAGAAGCAGAAGAAGCAGCAGCAGGAGAAGCAGAAGCAGAAGAAGCAGAAGCAGAACCTGAAGCAGAAAGAGAAGCAGGAGAAGCAGAAGAAGCAGAATCTGGAGAAGCAGAAGGAGAAGCAGAAGCAGAAGGAGAAGCAAAAGCAGAAGGAGAAGCAGAAGGGGAAGCAGAAGTAACAGAAGAAGCAGAGGCAGTAGCAGAGGAAGCAGAAGATGCAGAAGCAGAAGGAGAAGCAGAAGGAAAAGCAGAAGAACGAGAAAGAGAAGGAGTAGGAGAAACAGAAGGAGAAGCAGAAAGAGAAGCAGAAGAAGGAGCAGGAGAAGGAAAAGCAGCAGGAGAAGCAGAAAGAGCAGCAGAAGGAGAAGCAGGAGATGCAGAAACTTGAGAAGCAGAAGCAGAAGAAACACAAGAAGGACAAGAAGCAGAAGCAGAAGGAGAAGCAGAAAGAGAAGGAGAAGCAGGAAGAGAAGGAGGGAAAGCAGAAGAAGCAGAAGCAGGAGAAGCAGAAGCATAAGAATGTGAAGAAGCAGAAGGAGAACCTGAAGCAGAAGGAGAAGCAGGAGAAGCAGAAGAAGCAGAATCTCAAGAAGCAGAATAAGAAGCAGAAGGAGAAGCAGAAGCAGGAAGAGAATCAAAAGCAGAAGGACAAGCAGAAGAAACAGAAGAAGTAGAAGCAGAAGCAGTTGTAGCAGAAGCAGAAGGAAAAGCAATAGAACAAGAAGGAGAAGGAGAAACAGAAGGAGAAACAGAAGGAGAAGCAGAAAGAGACGCAGGTAAAGCAGAAGAAGAAGTAGCAAAAGGAGAATCAGAAGGAGAAGCAGAAGAAGATGCAGAATGAGAAGCAGGAGAAGCAGAAGGAGCAGAAGCAGGAGAAGAAGCAGGAAAAGCAGAAGAAGCAGAAGCAAAAGGAGAAGCAAAAGAAGGAGAAGGAGAAGCAGAAGCAGATGCACAAGCACAAACAGAAGGAGATGCAGAAGGAGAAGCAGGAGAAGCAGAAGAATCAGAAGTTGAAGGAGAAGCAGAAGTAGGAGAAGGAGAAGGAGGAGAAGCAGAAGGAGAAGCAGAAGCAGAAGGAGAAGCAGCAGAAGAAGTAGAACCAGAAATTCAGGCAGGAGAAACAGAAGAAGCAGAAGCAGAAGCAGAAGGAGAAGCAAAAAGAGAAGCACAAGGAGTAGTAAAAGAAGCAGCAGATGGAGAAGCAGCAGAAGAAGCAGAAAAACAAGCAGGAGAAGCAGAAGCAGAAAGAGAATTAGAAGCTGAAGAAGCAGAACCAGAAGAAGAAGCAGTAGAAGCATAAGAAGCAGAAGCAGGAGAAGCAGAAGTAGAAGAAAAAGAAGAAGTATAAGAAGCAGAAGTAGAAACAGAGGGAGAAACAGAAGAAGGAGAAGGAGCAGCAGAAGGTGAAGCAGAAGGAGATGCAGAAGCAGAAAGAGAAGCAGAAACAGAAGGAGAAGTTGGAGAATCAGAAGAAGCAGAAGCAGAAAGAGAAGCAAAAGAGGGAGAAGGAGAAGCAGAAGCAGAAGGACAATCAGGAGAAGCAGAAGAAGCAGAAGCGGGAGAAGCAGAAGAAGAAGAAGAAACAGAAGAAGGAGAAGGAGCAGAAGGAGAAGCAGAAGCAGAAGGAGAAGCAGAAATAGAAACAGAAGCAGAAGAAGCAGTTGCAGGAGAAGCAGAAGCAGAAGAAACAGAAGAAGCTGAAGAAGCAGAAGGAGAACCTGAAGCAGAAGGAGAAGCAGAAGCATCAGAGGCTGGAAAAGCAGAAGCAGAAGATACAGAACAAGCAGAAGAAGCAGAAGCAGAACGAGAAGCAGAAGAATAAGAAGAGAAAGAGAAGGATTAGGAGTAGGAGGAGCAGAAGCAGAATTAGAAGCAGAACGAGAAGCAGAAGGAGAAGCAGAAGGAGAAACAGAAGAAGCAGAAGCAGGAGAAGCAGAAGCAGAAGTAGAATGAGAAGCACAAGAAGGAGAAATTGAAGGAGAAGGAGAATGAGACGGAGAAGCAGAAGGAGAAGTAGGAGAAGCAGAAGAAGGAGAAGCAGGAGAAGCAGAAGCAGAAGAAACAGAAGAAGGAGAAGAGCAGAAGCAGAAGGAGAAACAGAAGCAGAAGGAGAAGCTGAAGCAGAAGAAACTGAAAAAGCAGAAAAAGAAGAAGAAGCAGAAGAAGAAGAAGCAGGAAAAGCAGAAGAAGAAGAAGAAGAAGAAGAAGAAGAAGAAGAAGAAGAAGAAGACGATGAAGAAGAAGAAGATGATGAAGGAGAAAGAGAAGGATTAGGAGTAGGAGAAACGGAAGGATAAGCAGAAGCAGAAAGAGAAGGAGAATGGAGAATGAGAAGCAGGAGAAGCAGAAGAAGCAGAGCATGAGAAGCAGAGACGATGAAAAGCAGAAGAAG
>NW_012300990.1:0-3428 GCF_000151885.1 Dipodomys ordii | reverse complement strand
CAGCGGGGTACACACCTGGGGACACAAAGGGACACATCTGGGAACACAGCGAGGACACAGCGGAACACAGCATGGGACACAGCGAGGACACAGCGGGGTACACACCTGGGGACACAAAAGGACACATCTGGGAACACAGCGAGGACACAGCGGAACACAGCATGGGACACAGCGAGGACACAGCGGGACACAGTGGGGGACACAGCGGCACACAGCGGGACACAGCGGGGGACACAGGGGTGACACAGTGGGACACAGCGGGGACACAGCGAGGACACATTGGTACACAGCGGGGAAACAGCGGGACTCAGCGGGGGACACAGCGAGGACACATTGGGACACAGGGAGGACACAGCAGTAGACACAGCGGGACACAGCGGGGGACACAGCGGGACACAGTGGGGGAAACAGGGAGGACACAGCGGGACACAGCAGTAGACACAGCAGGACACAGCGGGGGACACAGCGGGACACAGTGGGGGAAACAGGGAGGACACAGCGGGACACAGCGGGAACACAGCGGGGACTCACCGGGGGACACAGCATGGTACACAGCGGGACACATAGGGAAACAGCGGGGGACAAAGCGGGGACACAGCGGGACACAGAGGGGGACATAGAGGGGTACAGAGCGGGATACAGAGGGGAACATAGCGAGTACACAGCGGGACCCAGCAGGGACACAGCAGTAGACAAAGAGGGACACAGCGGGGGACACAGCGGGACACAGCGGGACAAAGCGGGACACAGCGGGACACAGCGGGGGACACAGCGGGACACAGAGGGGGACAGAGGGGTACACAGCGGGATGCAGCGGGACACAGCGGGACACAGCGGGGGACACAGCGGGACACAGAGCGGGACACAGAGGGGTACACAGCGGGACACAGAGGGGGAGAGAGGGTTACACAGCGGGGTGCAGCGGGGAACACAGCGAAGACACAGCGGGACCCAGCGGGACACAGCGTCGAAACAGCGGGGACACAGCGGGGTACACTACTGGGGACACAAAGGGACACATCGGGGGACACAGTGAGGACACAGCAGAACACAGCGTGGGACACAATGAAGACACAGATAGACATAGCGGGACACAGCAGGGACACAGCAGTAGAAATAGCGGGACACAGGGGGGACACATCGGGACACAGCGGGGGACACAGCGAGGACACAGCGGGACCCAGCGGGACACAGCGAGGACACAGCGGAACACAGCGTGGGACACAGCGAGGACACAGCGGGACACAGCGGGACACAGCGGGGACACAGCCGGGACACAGCAGGGACACAGAGGGGGACACAGCGGGACACAACGGGACACAGCAGGGGACACAGCAGGACACAGTGGGGGAAACAGCGGGACACAACGGGGAACACAGCGAGGACACAGTGGGACACAGAGGGACACAGCGTCGATACAGCGGAGACACAGCGGGACACAGTGGGGTACACAGCTGGGGACACAAAGGGACACAGCGGGGTCTCAGCAGGGGACACAGTGTGGGACATAGCAGGACACCACGGAACACAGCTGGACACAGCGGGTGACACAGCGGGACACAGAGGGGGACACAGAGGGGTACACAGCGGGACACAGAGGGGGAGAGAGGGGTACACAGCGGGGTGCAGCGGGGAACACAGCGAATACACAGCGGGACCCAGCGGGACACAGCATCGATACAGCGGGGACACAGCGGGACACAGCGGGGTACACTACTGGGGACAAAAAGGGACACATCGGGGGACACAGCGAGGACACGGCAGAACACAGCGTGGGACACAAGGAAGACACAGATGGACATAGCGGGACAAAGCAGGGACACAGTAGTAGAAATAGCGGGACACAGGGGTGACACAGCGGGACACAGCGGGGGACACAGCGAGGACACAGCGGGACCCAGCGGGACACAGCGAGGACACAGCGGAACACAGCGTGGGACACAGCGAGGACACAGCAGGACACAGCGGGACACAGCAGGGACACTGCAGGGACACAGCAGGGACACAGAGGGGGACACAGCGGGACACAACTGGACACAGCGGGGGACACAGCGGGACACAGAGGGGTACACAGCTGGGGACACAAAGGGACACAGCGGGGACTCAGCGGGGGACACAGCGTGGGACATAGCAGGACACCATGGAACACAGCGGAACACAGCAGGAAACAGCGGTGAACCTGCGGGGACACAGCGGGACACAGCGGGGGACACAGCCGGACAGAGTGGGGGACACAGTGGAACACAGTGGGGAACAGAGCATGGGACACAGCGAGACACAGCGGGGACAAAGCTGGACACAGGGGGTACACAGCGGGACACAGCGGGGACACAACGGGGACACAGCGGGACACAGCAGGTCACAGCAGGGACACGGCAGGACACAGCGGGGGACACAGCGGGACACAGCGGGGGACACAGCGAGGACACAGGGGAAACAGCGGTGACCCTGCGGGGACACAGCGTGACACAGTGGAGGACACAGCGGGACACAGCGGGGGACACATTGGGGGACAGAGAGTAGGACACAGCGAGACACAGTGGGGAAAAAGCTGGACACAGCAGGGTACAAAGTGGGACACAGTGAGGAGACAGCGGGGACACAGCGGGACACAGCGGGTCACAGCAGGGACACAGCGGGACACAGCGGGACACAGCGGGAGACACAGCGGGACACAACAAGGACACAGCGGGACACAGTGGGGGACACAGCGAGGACACAGAGGGACACAGCGGGGGACACTGCGAGGACACAGCAGGGGACACAGCGGGGGACACAGCGGGGGACACAGCGGATCACAGTGGGACACAGCGGGGGACACAGGGGGGACACAGCGGGGACACAGCGGGACCCAGCGGGGGACACAGCAGTACACAGCGGGACCCAGCGGGACACAGCCGGGGGCACAGCGTCGATACAGCGGGGACACAGCGGGCAACAGCGGGTACACACCTGGGGACATAAAGGGACACATCTGGACACAGCGGGACACAGCGGGGACACAGCAGTAGACACAGCGGGACACAGCGGGGGACACAGGGAGGACACGGCGGGACATAGCGAGGACACAGCGGGACACAGCTGGACACAGCGGGACACAGGGGGATACAGCAGAGGACACAGCATGCCACAGTGGGGACACAGCGGGGGACACAGCGGTACACAGGCGGATACAGTGGCGGACACAGCGGGACATTGCGGGGGACACAGCGAGGGACATAGTGGGACACAGCAGGGGACACAGTGAGGACACAGCGGGACACAGCCTGACACAGTGGGTACTCAGCGTGGGACACAGCAGGACACAGCAGCGTACACATTGGGGACAAAGCTGGACACAGCGGGGTACACACCGGGACACAGCGGGGACACAGCGAGGACACAGCGGGACACAGCGGGACACAGCAGGACACAGCGGACACAGCGGG
>NW_012300989.1:0-3428 GCF_000151885.1 Dipodomys ordii | reverse complement strand
CACAGCGGGACACAGCGGGGGACACAGCGGTGACACAATTGGGCACAGTGTGGGACACAGCGAGGACACAGCGTGACACAGCGGGACACAGCGTAGGACAAAGCGGGAGACAGCGGGGGACACAGTGACGACAAAGAGGGACACAGCGGGGAACACACCGGGGGACACAGCGGGACACAGTGGGACAAAGCGGGGACACAGCAGTGGACACAACGGGACACAGCGGGGGACACAGAGGGGACACAGCGGGACACAACGGGGGACACAGCAAGGACACATTGGGACACAGCGGGGACACAGCGGGACTCAGGGGTAGACACAGCAATTCACAGCGGGACACAGCGTGACACATCGGGGGACACAGTGAGACAGAGCAGGGGACACAGCAGAGGACACAGAGGGACACAGCGTGACACAGCGGGGAACACAGGGGGGACACAGCGGGACACAGCGGGGGATACAGCGAGGACACATTGGGGCACAGCGGGGACACAGCGGGACTCAGCGGGGGACACAGCAGTACACAGCAGGACACAGCGGGGCACAGCAGGCACACAGCGGGGGACAGAGCGACGACAAAGCGGGACACAGCGGGGACACAGCTGGACTCAGCAGGGTCACAGCGGGACACAGCGGGACACAGCGTTGGACACAGGGGGTACAAAGCAGGACACAGCGGGGGACACAGCAAGGACACAGAGGGACACAGCAGGGACACAGCAGGACACAGCAAAGACACATTGGGACACAGAGGGGACACAGCGGGGCTCAGCGGGGGACACAGCAGTTCACAGCGGGACACAGCGGGACACAGCGGGGAACCCAGCAAGGACACTGCACGACACAGCGGGAGACAGAATGAGGACACAGCGGGACACTGCGGAACACAGCGAGACACAGAAGGTACACAGCAGGGGACACAGCGGGACACAGCGGGGGACACAGCGGGACACAGCAGGGACACAGCGGGGGACAGAGCTGGAAACAGCACGACACAGCGGGCAACACAGCGGGACACAGCGGGGGACACAGAGGGGTACACAGCGGGACACAGTGGGGGACAAAGCAGGACACAGCCGGGTACACAGTGAGGACACTGCGGGACACTGCGGGAGACACAGCGAGGACACAGTGGGACACTGCGGAAAACTGCGGGACACAGCAGGTACACAGCAGGGGACACAGCGGGACACAGCGGGGTACACATTGGGACACAGCAGGGACACGGGGGGACAAAGCGGAACACAGCTTGGGGATACAGTGATGACAAAGCGGGGACACAGCGGGACTCAGCAGGGTCACAGCCGGACACAGCGGGACACAGCGGGACACAGCGGGACACAGCGGGGACACAGCAGGGGACACAGCGGGACACAGTGGGGGACACAGGGGGTACAAAGCGGGACGCAGCGGGGGCCACAGCGAGGACACAGCGAGACACAGCGGGGACACAGCGGGACTCAGCGGGGGACACAGCGGGCACAGCGGGACAAAGCGGGGGACACAGTGGGACACAGAAGGGGATACAGCAGGGGACACACTGGGACACAGCGGGAAACAGCGTGGGACAACGCGGGAGACAGCGGGGGACACAGCGAGGACACAGCGGGGGACAGAGCGGGGGACACAGCGAGGACACATTGGGACACAGCGGGGACACAGCGGGACTCAGCGGGGGACACAGCAGTTCACAGCGGGACACAGCAGGACACAGTGGGGGAAACAGTGAGACAGAGCAGGGGACACAGCAGAGGACTCAGAGGGACACAGCGGGACACAGCGGGGGACACAGGGGGGACACAGCGGGACACAGCAGGTGACACAGCGGGACACAACGAGGGACACAGCGAGGACACATCGGGACACAGCGGGACACAGCGGGACACAGCGGGGGACACAGCTGGGACACAGTGGGACACAGCGGGGGACACAGCAAGGACACAGCGGGACACAGCGGAACACAGCGTCGATAAGGGCGGGGACACAGCGGGACACAGCGGGGTACACAGCTGGGGACACAACGGGACACAGCGGGGACACAGCGGGACACAGCGGGACACAGCGGGGGACACAGCGGGACACAGCAGGGTACACAGCAGGGGACACAGCGGGACAAAGCGGGACACAGCGGGGGACACAGGGGAGACAGTGCGGGACACAGCGGAGGACACAGCGAGGACACATTGGGACACAGCGGGGACACAGCGGCACTCAGCGGGGGACACAGCGGGTGACAAAGCCGGACACCACGGGACACAGTGTGACACAGCAGGACACAGCGGGGACACTATATGGACACAGGGGAACACACCGAGGGACAAAGCGGGACACAGCGGGGGACACAGCGGGGGACAGCAGGGGAGAGAGAGGGGACACAGCGGGACACAGCGGGGACACAGTTGGACACAGCGGGGTACTCAGCAGGACAGAGCGGGCGCACAGCGGGGACTCAGCGGGATACAGCGGGACACAGCGGGACACAGCGGGACACAGCAGGGGACACAGCGGGGGACAGAGCGACGACACAGCGGGACACAGCGGGACACAGGGTGACTCAGCAGGGTCACAGCGGGACACAACAGGACACAGCGGGACACAGCGTGACACAGCGGGGACACAGCAGGGACACAGTGGGGGACACAGCGGGACAACACGGGACACAGCATGGGACACAGCAGGACACAGCGGGGGACACAGCGGGGGACAGAGCGGGACACAACAGGGACCACAGCGAGGACACAGCGGGACAAAGCTGGACAAAGCGGGGTATACACAGCGAGACACAGAGGGGCCACAGAGGGGACACACAGGGACAATGAGGGTCACAGCAGGGACACAACGGGACAAAGCGGGACACATCAGGACACAGCGGGGGACACAGCGGGACACAGCAGGGGACACAGCGAGGACACAGTGGGACACAGCGGGGGACACAGAGAGGACACAGAGGGACACAGCGGGGGAAAAAGCGGGACACAGCGGGGACACAGCAGTGGACACAGCGGGACACAGCGGGGAACAGAGCGGGACACAGCGGGACACAGCGTCGAAACAGCAGGGACACAGTGGGCCACAGCGGGGTACACAGCTGGGGACACAACGGGGCACATCGGGGGACACAGCAAGTACTCAGCAGAACACAGCGTGTGACACAGTGAGGACACAGGGGGACACAGCGGGACACAGCGGGACACAGCAGGAACACAGCAGTAGACACAGCGGGACACAGCAGGGGACACAGCGGGACACAGCGGGGGACACAGGGAGGACAGAGCGGGACACAGCGGGGACACAGTGGGACTAAGCGGGGGACACAGCGGGGGACAAAGTGGGACACCTCGGGACAGAGTGGGACACAGCGGGGACAAGGGGGAGACAGAGCGGGACACAGCGAGGACACAGCGGGACACAGCGGGGGACACAGCAGG
>NW_012300988.1:0-3428 GCF_000151885.1 Dipodomys ordii | reverse complement strand
CAGCGTCGATAGAGCGGGGACACAGAGGGACACAGCGGTGACACAGGGGGCACTCAGCGGTGGATACTGCGGGACACAGCGGGGGACACAGCGGGACACAGTGGGGAACACAGAGAGGACACAGCAAGACCCAGCGGGACAAAGTGTCGATACAGAGGGAGCCCAGCGGGACACAGCGGGGTACACAGCTGATGACACAAAGCGACACAGTGGGAGACACAGCGGGACACAGCGGGACACAGCGGGGCACAGCAGGGACAAAACGGGAGACACAGTGGGGAACAGAGCAGGACACAGCGGGGGACACAGATAGGACACAGTGGGGACACAGCGAGACTCAGCCGGGGACACAGCGGGGGAAAAAGCGGGACACCACGGGACACAGTGGGACACAGCGGGACACAGCGGGGTCACTGCGGGGACACAGCGGGACACAGTGGGGGACAAAGCGGGACACAGTGGGACACAGCGGGACACAGCTGGACACGGCGGGGGACACAGCGGGACACAGAGGCGGACACAGCGAGGACACAGTGGGACACAGTGGGACACAGCGGGGGACACAGCGAGGACACAGCAGAACACAGCGTGGGAAACAGCAATGACACAGCGGGACACAGCGAGACACAGCGGGATACAGTGGGGACACAGCAGTAGACACAGCGAGACACAGCGGGGGACACAGCGGGACACAGCGGGGAACACAGCGAGGACACAGCGGGGACACAGCGGGGACACTGCGGGAACATAGTGGGAGACAGCAGGGCACACAGGGGGACACAGCGGGACACAGCTTGGGACACAGCTGGAACACAGCAGGACACAGCGGGGGACCCAGCGAGGACACAGCGGGACACAGCGGGACACAGCGTGGGACAAAGCGGGAGACAGCAGGGGACACAGCGAGGACACAGAGGGACACAGCGGCGACACATAGAGGACTCAGCGGGGGACACAGTGGGGGACAGAGCGGGACATATCGGGACACTGCGGGGCACAGCGGGGGACACAGCGGGACACAGCGGGGGACCCAGCGGGACCCAGCGGGACACAGCGGGACACTGCGGGGCACAGCGGGGGACACAGCGGGACACAGCGGGGGACACAGGGAGGACACAGCTTAACACAGCATGGGACAAAGCGAGGACACAGCGGGACACAGCGAGACACAGCGGGACACAGCGGGGACCCAGCAGTGGACACAGCGGGACACAGCGGGGGACAAAGCGGGACACCACGGAACACAGCAGGACACACCGTGAAACAGCGGTGAACCTGCGGGGACACAGTGGGACACAGCGGGGGACACAGCGGGACCCAGCGGGACATAGCGGGGGACACAGCGGGACACAGAGTCTATAGAGCGGGGACACAGTGGGACACAGCGGTGACACAGCGGGACCCAGCAGGGACACAACAAGGACACAGCGGATGACACAGCGGGACACAGAGGGGCACACAGCGAAGGACACAGCGGGGGACACAACGGGACACAGCGGGGACACAGCGGGGACACTGCGGGACCCAGCAGGACACAGCGGGACACAGCAGGACACAGCAGAGGACACAGAGGGACACAGCGGGGGACACAGCGGAACACAGCGGGCACACAGAGGGGACTCAGCAGTGGACATAGCGGGGGACAAAGCGGGACACCACAGGACACAGTGGGACACAGCGGGACACAGCGGGGACACTGTGGGGACACAGCGGGACAAAGCGGGGGACACAGCGGGACACAGCAGGACCCAGCGGGGAAACAGGGGGGACACAGTTTGACACAGCGAGGACACAGCGGGACATAGCGGGACACTGCGGGGCACAGCGGGGGACACAGCAGGACACAGCGGGGGACACAGGGAGGACACAGCGGAACACAGCATGAGACAATGCGAACACAGCGGGAAACAGTGAGACACAGCGGGACCCAGCGGGGACCCAGCAGTGCACACAGCGGGACACAGCGGGGAACAAAGCGGGACACCACGGAACACAGCAGGACACAGCGTGAAACAGCAGTGAACCTGCGGGGACACAGCGGTACACAGCGGGGGACACAGCGGGACCCAGCGGGACACAGCGGGGGACACAGCCGGACACAGCAGGGACACAGCGGGGACCCAGCGGGACCCAGCAGGACACAGCGGGGGACACAGCGGGACACAGCGGGACACAGCGGGGGAAACAGCCAGACACAGCAGGGACACAGTAGGACACAGCGTGGGACAAAGCGGGAGACAGCGGAGAACACAGCGAGGACACAGCTGGACACAGCGGGGACACAGAGGGGACTCAGCAGGGGACATAGAGGGGAAAAAGCGGGACACCACGGGACACAGTAGGACACAGCGGGACACAGCGGGGACACTGCAGGACACAGCCGGGGGACACAGCGGTGGACAGCGGGGGAAAGAGAAGGGACACAGTGGGACACAGAGGGGACACAGCTGGACACAGAAGGGTACACAGTGGGGCACAGCAGACACACAACAGGGACAGAGCTGGACACAGAGGGACACAGAGGGGACAGAGCGTGACACAGCAGGACACAGCAGGGGACTCAGCGGGACACAGCGGGGGACACAGGGAAGACACAGCTTGACACTGAGGGAGACAGAGCGAGGACACAGCCGGACACAGCGAAACACAGCGTGACACAGTGGGGACACAGCAGGGGACACAGCGGGACACAGCGGGGACACAGCAAGGACACAGCGGGGGACACAGCGGGACACAGCCGGACACAGCCGGGGACACAGCTGGACACAGCGAGAGACACAGCGGGGAACACAGCGGGACACAGCGGGGAACAAAGAGAGGACACAGCAGGACCCAGCGGGACACAGCGTCGATAGAGCGAGGACACAGCCGGACACAGCGGTGACACAACGGGACTCAGCGGGGGACACTGCGGGACCCAGCGGGACCCAGCGGGGACACAGCAAGGACACAGCGGGGGACACAGCGGGACACAGCGGGGGACACAGCGAGTGACACAGCGGGGGACACAGCGGGACCCAGTGGGGAACAGAGAGAGAGACAGAGCAGGACCCAGCGGGACACAGCGTCGATGCAGCGGGGACACCGCGGGGTACACAGCTGTTGACACAACGGGACACAGCGGGACACAGTGGGGCACAGCGGGGACAAAACGGGAGACACAGTGGGGAACAGAGCAGGACACAGCGGGGGACACAGAGAGGACACAGATGGGACACCACGAGACTCAGCCGGGGACACAGCAGGGGACAAAGCGGGACACCACGGGACACAGTGGGACACAGCGGGACACAGCGGGGTCACTGCGGGACACAGTGGGGGACAAAGCGGGACACAGCGGGACACAGCGGGGACTCAGCGGGACACAGCGGGACACAGCGGGACACGGCAGGGGACACAGTGTGACACAGAGGGGGACACAGCGAGGA
>NW_012300987.1:0-1466 GCF_000151885.1 Dipodomys ordii | reverse complement strand
GCACAGTGGGAAACAGCGGGACACAGCGGGGTACACAGCGGGACACAACAGGACACAGCAGGACACAGCTGGACCCAGCGGGGACCCAGCGGGGACACAGCAGGACACAGCGGGGGACACAGAGGCGGACACAGAGGCGGACACAGCGGGACACAGCGGGGAACACAGCGGGACGCAGCGGGACACAGCGGGGGACACAGCATGGACACAGCGGGTCACAGCGGGGAAATAGTGGGGGACACAGCGGGGGACACAGCGGGATACAGAAGGACACAGCGAGGACACAGCGGCACACAGGAGGACACAGTGGGGACACAGCGGGGACACAGCGGGGACACAGCGGGGGACACAGTGGGACACAGCGGTGACACAGAGGGACTCAGTGGTTACACAGCGAGGACACACCAGGGACACAGGGGGACACAGCGGAGACACAGCAGGGACACAGAGAGACACAGCGAGGACACAGCGGGACACAGCGTGGGCTACAGCAGGGGACAGCGGTGACACACCGGCGGACACCTGGGACACGGCAGGACACAGCGGGACACAGCGGGGGACACAGCGGGACACAGCGGGGGACACAGCGGGACACAGCAGGGGTCATAGCGGGACACAGCGGGACACAGAGGGGACAAAGCAGGGGACAAAGCGGGGACACAGCGGGACACAGTGGGGCAAAACGGGACATATCTGGACACAGCAGGGACACAGCAGGGGACACAGCGGGGACACAGACGGACACAGCGAGGACACAGCGGGACTCAATGAAGACACAGCGGGACACAGAGGGGACACAGCTGGGGACAGCAGGGAGACACAGCGAAGACACAGCGGGGACACATCGGTACACAGCAGGACACAGCCGGTACACAGCAATACACAGCGAGACACAGTGGGAAACACAACCGAACACAGCGGGGGACACAGCGGGACACAGCGGGTGACACAGCAGGATACAGCGGGACACAGTGGGGACAGAGCGGGACACAGAGGAGACACAGCGGGGGACACAGCGAGGTACAAATCATACACCACGGGATACAGCGGAACATAGCGGTGACACAGCGGGGGACATAGCAGGTGACAGAGCAGGGGACACAGCGGGTGACAGCGGTGACACAGCTGGGGACAGCTGGTACACACCGGGACACAACGGGGGACAGCGGGGACACAGGGGGGACACAGCGAGACACAGCGGGGGACACAGCGAGGACACAGCGGGGACACAGGGGGGACACAGCGGGACACAGCGGGACAAAACGGGACACAGCGGGACACAGAGGGGGATACAGCGGGGGACAGCGGGGACACCCCTGGGGACAGCAGGGACACAGCGGGACACAGCGGGGGACAACGTGGACACAGCGGGACACAGTGGGGACACAGCAGGGACACAGAGGGACACACCGGGGACACAGCGGGGACACAACAGGACACAGCGGGGGACATCGGGCACACAGCGC
>NW_012300986.1:0-3428 GCF_000151885.1 Dipodomys ordii | reverse complement strand
GAAGCAGAGAGCAGAAGAAGCAGCAGAAAGAGAAGCAGAAGCAGAGAAGCCGAAGAAGCCGAAGCAGAACTGAAGCAGAAGGAGAAGCAGGAGAAGCAGAAGAAGCAGAATCTGGAGAAGCAGAAGGAGAAGCAGAAGCAGAAAGAGAAGCAAAAGCAGAAGGAGAAGCAGAAGGGGAAGCAGAAGAAACAGAAGAAGCAGAGGCAGTAGCAGAAGAAGCAGAAGATGCAGAAGCAGAAGGAGAAGCAGAAGGAAAAGCAGAAGAACGAGAAGGAGAAGGAGAAACAGAAGGAGAAGCAGAAAGAGAAGCAGAAGAAGGAGCAGGAGAAGGAAAAGCAGCAGGAGAAGCAGAAAGAGCAGCAGAAGGAGAAGCAGGAGAAGCAGAAACAGGAGAAGCAGAAGCAGAAGCAGAAGAAACAGGTGAAGGACAAGAAGCAGAAAGAGAAGCAGAAACAGAAGGAGAAGCAGAAAGAGAAAGAGGGGAAGCAGAAGAAGCAGAAGCAGGAGAAGCAGAAGCATAAGAATCCGAAGAAGCAGAAGCAGAACCTGAAGCAGAAGGAGAAGCAGATGAAACAGAAGAAGTAGAAGCAGTATCAGTTGTAGCAGAAGCAGAACGAGAATCAGAAGGAGAAACAAAAGAAGCAAAAGGAGAAACAGAAGGAGCAGCAGAAGGAGAAGCAGAAAGAGAAGCAGGTAAAGCAGAAGAAGAAGAAGCAGAAGGAGAATCAGAAGGAGAAGCTGAAGAAGAAGAAGGAGAAGCAGAAGAAGATTCAGAAGGAGAAGCAGAAGAAGCAGAAGCAGAAGGAGAAGAAGGAAAAGCAGAAGAAGCAGATGCAAAAGGAGAAGGAAATGAAGGAGAAGGAGAAGCAGAGTCAGAAGAAGAAGCACAAGGAAAAGCACAAGCAGAAGTAGATGCAGAAGGAGAAGCAGGAGAAGCAGAAGAAGCAGAAGATGAAGGAGAAGCAGAAGTAGGAGAAGGAGAAGGAGGAGAAGCAGAAGCAGAAGGAGAAGCAGAAGCGGAATGAGAACCAGAAAGAGAAGCAGGAGAAGCACAAGAAGCAGAAGCAGCAGAAGCCGAAAGAGAAGAAGCAGAAGAAGCAGAATCGGAAGCAGAAGTAGAAGCAGAAGCAGAAGGAGAAGCAGCTGAAGAAGTAGAACCAGAAATTCAGGCAGGAGAAACAGAAGAAGCAGAAGCAGAAGGAGAAGCATAAAGAGAAGCAGTAGTAGAAGTAGAAGAAGCAGCAAAAGGAGAAGCAGCAGAAGAAGCAGAAAAACAAGCAGGAGAAGCAGAAGCAGAAAGAGAAGTAGAAGCAGAAGAAGCAGAATCAGAAGAAGAAGCAGTAGAAGCACAAGAAGCAGAAGCAGGAGAAGCAGAAGCAGAAGATAAAAAAGAAGCATAAGGAGCAGAAGCAGAGGGAGAAGCAGAAACAGAAGGTGAAGCAGAAAGAGAAAGAGGGGAAGCAGAAGAAGCAGAAGCAGGAGAAGCAGAAGCATAAGAATCCGAAGAAGCAGAAGCAGAACCTGAAGCAGAAGGAGAAGCAGGAGAAGCAGAAGAAGCCGAATCTGGAGAAGCAGAATGAGAAGCTGAAGTAGAAGCAGAAGCAGAAGCAGAAAGAGAATCAAAAGCAGAAGGAGAAGCAGAAGAAACAGAAGAAGCAGAAGCAGTAGCAGTTGCAGCAGAAGCAGAAGGAGAAGCAGAAGGAAAAGCAGAAGAACGAGAAGGAGAAGGAGAAACAGAAGGAGAAGCAGAAGGAGAATCAGAAGGAGAAGCAGAAGATGCAGAAGGAGAAGCAGAAGGAGTAACAAAAGCAGAAGAAACAGTCAGAAAGAGAAGCAGAAGCAGAAGAAGGTGCAGAAGGAGAAGCAGGAGAAGCAGAAGATGCAGAAGCAGAAGGAGAAGTAGAAGAAGGAGAAGGAGAAGGAAGAGCCTCAGAAGCAATAGGAGAAGCAGAAAGAGAAGCAGAAGCAGAATGAGAAGCAGAAAGAGAAGCAGTAGAAGCAGAAGAAGAAGGAAAAGCAGAAGCAGAGGAAAGAGAAGAAGACGAAGAAGAAGAAGAAGCATAAGGAGAAGCATAAGGAGAAGCATAAGGAGAAGTATAAGGAGAAGCAGTAGAAGCAGAAGAAGCAGAAGCAGGAGAAGCAGAAGCAGAAGAAAAAGAATAAGCAAAAGAAGCAGAAGCAGAAGCAGAAGCAGTGGGAGAAGCAGAAGAAGGAGAAGGAGCAGCAGAAGGAGAAGTTGAAGCAGAAAGAGAAGCAGAAACAGAAGGAGAACAAGAAGGAGAAGCAGGAGAACCAGAATAAGCAGGAGAAGAAGAAGCAGAAGAAACAGGAGAAGCCGAAGAAGCAGAAGCAGAATCTGAAGCCGAAGGAGAAACAGAAGAAGCACAATCTGAAGCAGAAGCAGAAGAAACAGAAATAGTAGAATAAGCAGAAGCAGAAGCACCAGGACAAGCAGAAGAACAAGAAGGAGAAGGCGAAAGAGAAGGATTAGGAGTAGGAGAAGCAAAAGGATAAGCTGAAGCAGAAAGAGACGCAGAAGGAAAAGCAGCAGGAAAAGTAGGAGAAGCAGGAGAAGCAGAAGCAAGAGAAGCAGAAGAAACACAAGACGCAGAAGCAGAATGAGAAGCAGAAGGAGAAATTGAAGCAGAAGGAGAAGCAGAAGGAGAAGCAGAAGAAGGAGAAGGAGAAGCAGAAAGAGAAGCAGAACGTGAAGCAGGAGGAGCAGAAGAAGGAGAAGCAGAAACAGAAGAAACAGAAGAAGGAGAAGAAGCAGAAGCAGAAGGAGAAGCAGAAACAGAAGGAAAAGCAGAAAGAGAAGCAGGAGAAGGAGAAGAAGCAGCAGCAGGAGAAGCAGAAGCAGAAGAAGCCGAATAAGCAGAAGCAGAACCTGAAGCAGAAGGAGAAGCAGAAGAGGCGGAATCTGGAGAAGCAGAAGGAGAAGTAGAAGCAGAAAGAGAAGCAAAAGCAGAAGGAGAAGCAGAAGGAGAAGCAGAAGGAACAGAAAAAGCAGAGGTAGTAGCAGAAGAAGCAGAAGATGCAGAAGCAGAAAGAGAAGCAGAAGGAAAAGCAGAAGAACGAGAAGGTGAGGGAGAAGGAGAAACAGAAGGAGAAGCAGAAAGAGAAGCAGAAGAAGGAGCAGGAGAAGGAAAAGCAGCAGGAGAAGCAGAAAGAGCAGCAGAAGGATGAGCAGGAGATGCAGAAACAGGAGAAGCATAAGCAGAACAAACAGGAGACGGACAAGAAGCAGAAGCAGAAGAAGAAGCAGAAACAGAAGGAGAAACAGAAATAGAAGGAGGGGAAGCAGAAGAAGCAGAAGCAGGAGAAGCAGAAGCATAAGAATCCGAAGAAGCAGAAGGAGAACCTCAGGCAGAAGGAGAAGCAGGAGAAGCAGAAGAAGCAGAATCTGGAGAAGCAGAAGGAGTAGTGAT
>NW_012300985.1:0-3429 GCF_000151885.1 Dipodomys ordii | reverse complement strand
ACAGCGGAACACAGCAGGGAACACAGCGAGGACACAGCAGGACCCAGCAGGACACAGCGTCGATACAGCGGGGATACAGCATTACACAGTGTGGTACACATCTGTGGACACAAGGGGACACAGTGTGGGCACAGCGGGACACAGCGGGGCACAGTGGGACACAGCGAGGACAAATCGTGAGACACAGCGAGGGACAGAGCTCGAGACAGCGGGGGACACAGCTAGGACACAGCAGGGCACAGCGGGACACAGCAGGGACAGAGCGGGACCCAGCGGGACACAGCGGAACACAGCGGGGGACACAGCGGGACCCAGCGGGGAACCCAGCGAGGACAGAGCAGGACAAAGCGGGGGACACAGCGGTGACAAAGCTGGACACAACGGAGTACATAGCAGGTCCCAGCGGGACACAGCGTCGATACAGCAGGGACACAGCATTATACAGTATGGTACACAGCTATGGACACAACGGGACACAGTGGGGGCACAGCGGGACACAGCGGAACACAGTGGGACACAGCAGGGCAAAGCGTGAGACACAGTGGGGGACAGAGAGTGAGACAGCGGGGGACACAGCGAGGACACAGCGGGACACAGCGGGGGAAACAGCGGGACATAGCGGTGGACACAGGGGGACAGAGCAGGGACACAGCGGGACACAGCAGTGGACACAGCGGGACACAGCGGTGGACACAGCGAGGACACAGCGGGACCCAGCAGGACACAGCGTCGATACAGCGGGGACAGAGTGGGCCACAGCGGGGTACACAGCTGGGGACACAACGGGGCACATCGTGGGACACAGCAAGGACTCAGCGGAACACAGCGTGGGACACAGTGAGGACACAGGGGGACACAGCGGGACACAGCGGGACACAGCAGGAACACAGCAGTAGACACAGCGGGAAACAGCAGGGGACACAGCGGGACACAGCGGGGGACACAGGGAGGACAGAGCGCGACACAGCGGGGACACAGCGGGGACTCAGTGGGGGACACAGCGGGGGACAAAGCGGGACACCACGGGACACAGCGGGAAACAGCGGTGACCCTGCGGGGACACAGCGGGACACAGCGGGGGACACAGCAAGGACACAGCGGGACACAGCAGGGAACACAGCGAGGACACAGCGGGACCCAGCGGGACACAGCGTCGATACAGCGGGGACACAGCATTACACAGTGGGGTACACAGCTGTGGACACAACGGGACACAGTGGGGGCACAGCGGGACACAGCAGAACACAGTGGGACACAGCGGGGACAAAGCGTGAGACACAGCGGGGGACAGAGCGTATGACAGCGGGGGACACAGCGAGGACACAGCGGGACACAGCGGTGGACACAGCGGGACAGAGCGGGGGACACAGCGGGACACAGCGGTGGACACAGCGGGACACAGCAGTGGACACAGCGAGGACACAGCAGAACTCAGAGGGACACAGGGTCGATACAGCGGGGACAGAGTGGGCCACAGCGGGGTACATAGTTGGGGACACAACGGGGCACATCGGAGGACACAGCAAGGACTCAGCGGAACACAGCGTGGGACACAGTGAGGACACAGGGGGACACAGCGGGACACAGCGGGACAGAGCAGGAACACAGCAGTAGACACAACGGGACACAGCATGGGACACAGCGGGACACAGCGGGGGACAGAGCGGGACACAGCGGGGACACAGCGGGGACTCAGCGGGGGACACAGCGGGGGACAAAGCGGGACACAGCGGGACACAGCGTCGATACAGCGGGGACACAGCGGGGTACACAGCTGGGGACACAACGGAACACAGCGGGGGACACATCGAGGACACAGCAGGACACATCAGGCACACAGCGGGGACACTGCGGGAACATAGCAGGACACAGCGGGGTAAACAGCGGGACACAGCGGGACACAGCTTGGGACACAGCGGGGACATAGCGGGACACAGCGGGGGACACAGCGGGGGACAGTGGAGACAAAGAGAGGACACAGCGGGACACAGTGGTGACACAGCTGGACACAACGGAGTACACAGCGGGACACAGCGGGGGACACAGCGGGGGACACAGAGGGGTACACAGCGGGACACAGCAGTGGACAAAGCAGGACACAGTGAGGGGCACAGCGAGGACACTGCGGGACTCTGCGGGAGACACAGCGAGGACACAGCGTGACACAGCGGAACACAGCGGGACACAGCAGGGACACAGCAGGGGACACAGCGGGACACAGCGGGGACACAGCAGGGACACAGCGGGGGACACAGTGGGACAGAGCAGGGGACACAGCAGGGGACACAGAGGGACAGAGCGGGACACAGCAGGGGACACAGGGGGGACACAGAGGGACACAGTGGGGGACACAGTGAGGACACATTGGGAAACAGCGGGGACACAGCGTGACTCAGAGGGGGACACAGCAGTACACAGCGGGACACAGCGGGGCACAGCAGGGACACAGCGGGGGACACAGCGGGAAACAGCGAGGGACACTGCGGGGGACACAGCGGGACACAGTGTGGAACACAGAGAGTACAGAGCGGGACCCAGCGGGACACAGCGTCGATACAGCGGGGACACAGCGTGACACAGCAGGGTACATAGCTGGGGACACAACGGGACACAGTGGGGGACATAGCGGGACACAGCGGGACACAGCGGGTCACAGCGGGGACAAAGCGGGGGACACAGCGGGAAACAGCGAGGGACACTGCGGGGGACACAGCGAGACACAGTGTGGAACACAGAGAGTACACAGCGGGACCCAGCGGGACACAGCGTCGATACAGCGGGGACACAGCGTGACACAGCAGGGTACATAGCTGGGGACACAACGGGACACAGTGGAGGACATAGCGGGACACAGCGGGACACAGCGGGTCACAGCGGGGACAAAGCGGGGACTCAGCGGGGGACACAGCGGGGGACAAACGGGACACCACGGAATACAGCGGGATACAGCGGGACACAGGGGGGACACAGCAGGACACAGCGGGACACAGAGGGGGACACAGCGGGACACAGCGGGGGACAGAGCGGGGGACAAAGCGGGACACCACGGGTCACAGTGTGTCACATCGGGACACAGCGGCGACACTGCGGGGACACAGCGGGACAAAATGGGGGACACAGCGGGACACAGCGGGAGACAGCATTGGACACAGGAGGGGATAGCGGGGGACAGAGAGGGGACACAGCAGAACACAACGGTGACACAGCTGGACACAGCTGGGTACACAGCGGGACATAGAGGACACACAGCGGGGACACAGCGGGGCACAGCGGGGAACTCACCGGGACACAGCGGGAGACACAACAAGGACACAGCGGAACACTGTGGGAGACACAGCCAGGACACATCCGGACCCAGTGGATCACAGTGTGACACAGCGGGGACACAGCAGGGGACACAGCGGGACACAGTAGGGGACACAGGGGGGA
>NW_012300984.1:0-3429 GCF_000151885.1 Dipodomys ordii | reverse complement strand
TCTGTCCCCCACTCTATCCTACGCTGTGTCCCGCAGTGTCCTGCTGTGTCCCCGCTGTGTCCCGATGTGTACCGCTGTGTCAGCCTCTGTGTACCCCGATGTGTCCTGCTGTGTCCCCCGCTGTGTCCCCCACTATTTCCTGACTGTGAGCCGCTGTGTCCCACTGTGTCCCCCGCTGTGTCCCCGCTGTGTCCCCGCTGTGTCCTCCTGTGTCCCGCTGTGTCCTCGCTGTGTCCTTCTGTATCCCGCTGTGTCCCCCACTATATCCCCGCTGTGACCCGCTGTGTCCATGCTCTGTCCCATGCTGTGTCCCGCTGTGTCCCGCTGTGTGTCCCTCTGTGTCCCGCTGTGTGCCTGCTCTCCCCCGGTGGGTCTCCTGCTGTGTCCCGCTGTGTCCTGCTGTGTCCCCGCTGTGTCCCGATGTGTACCGCTGTGTCAGCCTCTGTGTACCCCGCTGTGTCCTGCTGTGTACCCCACTATTTCCTGACTGTGAGCCGCTGTGTCCATGCTGTGTCCCATGCTGTGTCCCGCTGTGTCCCGCTGTGTCCCCCACTGTGTTACCCGCTGTGTCCCGCTGTGCCCTGCTGTGTTCCGCTGTGTCCCGCTGTGTGCCTGCTGTCCCCTCTGTGTCCCCGCTCTGTCCCCTGCTGTGTCCCGCTGTGTCCCGCTGTGTCCCTGCTGTCCGCCGGTGTGTCACCTCTGTCCCCCGCTGTACCCCACGCTGTGTCCCACTGTGTCCTTGCTGTGTCTCACTGTGTCCCTGCTGTGTCTCCGCTGTGTCCCGCTGTGTCCCTGGTGTGTCTTCGCTGTGTAACCGCTGAGTCGCTCTGTGTGCCTGCTGTGTCCCACTGTGTCCCCAGCTGTGTCCCCCCTGTGTCCCCGCTGTGTCCTCCTGTGTCCCGCTGTGTCCTCGCTGTGTCCTTCTGTATCCCGCTGTGTCCCCCGCTGTGTCCCCCACTATTTCCCCGCTGTGATCCGCTGTGTCCATGCTGTGTCCCCCGCTGTGTCCCGCTGTGTCCCGCTGTGTGTCCCGCTGTGTTACCCGCTGTGTCCCGCTGTGTCCTGCTGTGTCCCGCTGTGTCCCGCTGTGTGCCAGCTCTCCCCCGGTGTGTCCCCCGCTCTGTCCCGCTGTGTCCTGCTGTGTCCCAGCTGTGTCCCTATGTGTACCGCTGTGTCTGCCTCTGTGTACCCCGCTGTGTCCTGCTGTGTCCCCCGGTGTTTCCTGCTGTGTCCTCGCTGTGTCCCCCGCTGTTTCCCGCTGTTTCCCCCGCTGTGTCACCCGCTGTGTCCCCAGCTGTGTCCGGCTGTGTCCCGCTGTGTTCCCCTGTGTCCCCCGCTGTGTCCAGCTGTGTTCTTTGCTGTGTCCTCCGCTGAGTCCCGCTGTGTCCCCCGCTGTTTACCGCTCTGTCCCCCACTGTGTCCCCCGCTGTGTCCCCGCTGTGTCCCCGCTGTGTCCCGCTGTGTCCCTGGTGTGTCCTCGCTGTGTAACTGCTATGTCCCTCTGTGTCCCCGCTGTGTCCCACTGTGTCCCGCAGTGTCCCCCTATGTGCCCTCTGTGTCATCGCTGTATCCCCTGCTGTGTCCCACTGTGTCCCCAGCTGTGTCCCCGCTGTGTCCCGCTGTGTCCCTGGTGTGTCCTCGCTGTGTAACTGCTATATCCCTCTGTGTCCCCGCTGTGTCCCACTGTGTCCCGCAGTGTACCCCTATGTGCCCTCTGTATTATCGCTGTATCCCCTGCTGTGTCCCACTGTGTCCCCTGCTGTGTCCCTGCTGTGTCCCCGCTGTGTCCTAGCTGTGTCCCGCTGTGTCCACGTTGTTCCCCTGTTTGTCCCCACTGTCCCCCGCTGTGTCCCTCGCTGTGTACCTCTGTGTCCCGCTCTGTCCTCGCTTTGTCCCCGCGATGTCCCGCTGTGGCCCTGCTGTGCCCCGCTGTGTACACTGCATTGTCCTGCTGTGTCCCCCCATGTGTCCCTCTGTGTCCCGCTGTGTCCCCACTGTGTCCAGCTGCGTCCCGCTGTGTGCCTGCTGTCCCCTCTGTGTCCCCGCTGTGTCCCCTGCTGTGTCCCGCTGTGTCCCGCTGTGTCCCTGATGTGTTCCGCTGTGTCCGGCTGTGTGCCTGCTGTCCCCCGTGTGTCCCCGCTGTGTCCCCTGCTGTGTCCCGCTGTGTCCCGCTGTGTCCTCCCTGTGTCCCGCTGTGTCCCCGCTGTGTCTCAGCTGTGTGCCTGCTGTCCCCTGTGTGTCCCCGCTGTGTCCCCTGCTGTGTCCCGCTGTATCCCGCTGTGTCCCCGCTGTGTCTCCGCTGTGTCCTGCTGTGTCCCTGGTGTGTCCTCGCTGTGTAATCGCTGAGTCCCTCTGTGTCCCCGCTGTGTCCCACTGTGTCCCCCGCTGTGTCCCCGCTGTGTCCCCTGTGTGTCCTCCTGTGTCCCGTTGTGTCCCCCGCTGTGTCCCCCACTATTTCCTGGCTGTGAGCCGCTGTGTCCATGCTGTGTCCCCCGCTGTGCCCCGCTGTGTCCCGCTGTGTCCCCCGCTGTGTTACCCGCTGTGTCCCGCTGTGCCCTGCTGTGTTCCGCTGTGTCCCGCTGTGTGCCTGCTGTCCCCTCTGTGTCCCCGCTGTGTCCCCTGCTGTGTCCCGCTGTGTCCCGCTGTGTCCCTGCTGTCCGCCGGTGTGTCACCGCTGTACCCTGCTGTATCCCACGCTGTGTCCCACTGTGTCCTCGCTGTGTCCCGCTGTGTCCCCGCTGTGTCTCCACTGTGTCCTGCTGTGTCCCTGGTGTGTCTTCGCTGTGTAACCGCTGAGTCCCTCTGTGTCCCCACTGTGTCCCACTGTGTCCCCCTCTGTGTCCCCGCTGTGTCCCTGTGTGTCCTCCTGTGTCCCGTTGTGTCCCCAGCTGTGTCCCCCACAATTTCCAGGCTGTGAGCCGCTGTGTCCATGCTGTGTCCCCCGCTGTGTCCCGCTGTGTCCCACTGTGTCCCCCGCTGTGTTACCCGCTGTGTCCCGCTGTGCCCTGCTGTGTTCCGCTGTGTCCCGCTGTGTGCCTGCTGTCCCCTCTGTGTCCCCGCTGTGTCCCCTGCTGTGTCCCGCTGTGTCCCGCTGTGTCCCTGCTGTCTGCCGGTGTGTCACCGCTGTCCCCCGCTGTATCCCATGCTGTGTCCCACTGTGTCCTTGCTGTGTCTCACTGTGTCCCTGCTGTGTCTCCGCTTTGTCCCGCTGTGTCCCTGGTGTGTCTTCGCTGTGTAACTGCTGAGTCCCTCTGTGTGCCCGCTGTGTCCCACTGTGTCCCCCTCTGTGTCCCCGCTGTGTCTCCGCTGTGTCCTCCTGTGTCCCGCTGTGTCCTCGCTGTGTCGTTCTCTATCCCGCTGTGTCCCCCGCTTTGTCCCCCACTATATCAAAACAGCTGTGACCCGCTGTGTCCATGCTGTGTCCCCCGC
>NW_012300983.1:0-3429 GCF_000151885.1 Dipodomys ordii | reverse complement strand
TGTGCCCGCTGTGTCCCTCTGTGTACCCCGCTGTGTCCAGCTGTGTCCCCGCTGTGTCCCGCTGTGTCCCCTCTCTGTCCCCCGCTGTGTCCCCCGCTGTGTCCCGCTGTGTCCCGCTGTGTCCCGCTGTGTCACACTGTGTCCCGTGTTGTCCCGCTTTGTCCCACGCTGTGACCTCGTTGTGTTTCCCGCTGTGTCCCGCTGTGTACCACTCTGTGACCCTGCTGTGTCCTGCTCGGTATCCCGCTGTGTCCCTCTATGTTCCCGCAGTGTCCCCGCTGAATCCCGCTGTGTCCTTGCTGTGTCCAATGCTGTGTCCCGTTGTGTCCCCAGCTGTGTTCCCCGTTGTGTCCCGCTGAGTCCCCCGCTGTGTCCTCCGCTGTGTCCCTGCTGTGTCCCTGGTGTGTCCCCGCTGTGTCCCGCTGTGTCCCGCTTTGTCCTCGCTGTGTCCCAAGCTGTGTTCCGCTGTGTCCCCCGCTGTGTCCCGCTGTGTCCCGCTGTGTCCCTGCTGTGTCCCACTGTGTCCCCCGCTGTGTCCCGCTGTGTCCCTGCTGTGACCCACTCTGTTCCCGCTGTATTGACGCTGTGTCCCGGTGTGTCCCACTGTATCCGCGCTGTGTTCCCGGCTGTGTCCCACTGTGTACCCCTCTGTGTCCCCCACTGTGTCCCGCAGTGTCCCCGGCTGTGACCCGCTGTGTTCCGCTGTGTCCCCCGCTGTGTCCCCACTGTGTGTCCCCGGTGTCCCGCTGTGTCCCCTCTCTGTCCCCAGCTGTCCCCCGCTGTTTCCCCCGCTGTGGCCCACTGTGTCCCGCTGTGTCGCCCGTTTTGCCCCGCTGTGCCCCTGCAGTGTCCCCGCTGTGTCCCACTGTGTCACACTGTGTCCCGTGTTGTCCTGCTTTGGCCCCCGCTGTGACCTCGCTGTGTTTCTCTCTGTGTCCCGCTGTGTACCCTTCTGTGTCCTCCGCTGTGTCCCGCTGTGTACCCCGCTGTGTCCAGCTGTGTCCTCGCTGTGTCCCCCGCTGTCTCCTGCTTTGTCCCACGCTGTGTCCCGCTGTAACCCGCTGTGTCCTCGCTGTGTCCCCCGCTGTGTCCCGTTGTGTCCCGCTGTGTCCCCGCTGTGTCTCGCTGTGTCCTTGCTGTGTCCCACACTGTGTCCCGCTGTGTCCACTGCTGTGTCCCGCTGTGTTCCCGCTGTTTCCCCCTGTGTCCCCCACTGTGTCCCGCTGTGTCCCGCTGTGTCCTTGCTGTGACCCGCTCTGTGCCCCCTGTATCAACGCTTTGTCCCGCTCTGTCCCGCTGTGTCCTCGCTGTGTTCCCCGCTGTGTCCCGCTGTGTACCCCTCTGTGTCCCCTGCTGTGTCCCGCTGTGTCCCCCGCTGTGACCTGCTATGTCCCGCTGTGTCCCCCACTGTGTCCCTGCTGTCTCCCCGCTGTGTCACACTGTGTCCTGCTGTGTACTGCTGTGTCTCCCGCTGAGTTCCTCTGTGTCCCTCTGTGGCCCAATGTGTCCTCGCTGTGTCAGGCTCTGTCCTGCTCTGTCCCCGCTCTGTACCGCTGTGTCCCGCTGTGTCCCCACTGTGTGCCCGCTGTGTCCCTCTGTGTACCCTGCTGTGTCCAGCGGTGTCCCGGCTGTGTCCCGCTGTGTCACCTCTCTGTCCTCTGCTGTCCCCCCTGTGTCCCCCACTGTATCCTGCTGTGTCACACTGTGTCCCGTGTTGTCCCGCTTTGTCCCCCGCTGTGACCTCGTTGTGTTTCCCGCTGTGTCCCGCTGTGTACCACTCTGTGACCCCGCTGTGTACAGCTCTGTACCCCACTGTGTCCCGCTATGTTCCCGCAGTGTACCCACTGTGTCCCGCTGTGTCCTCGCTGTGTCCATTGCTGTGTCCCGTTGTGTCCCCAGCTGTGTACCCCGCTGTGTCCCGCTGTGTCTCCGCTGTATCAACGCTGTGTCCCCCGCTGTGTCCCGCTGTGTCCCTGCTGTGACCCGCTCTGTCCCCGCTGTATTGACGCTGTGTCCCGGTGTGTCCTGCTGTGTCCGCGCTGTGTTCCCGACTGTGTCCCGTTGTGTACCCCTCTGTGTCCTCCGCTGTGTCCCGCAGTATCCCCAGCTGTGACCCGCTGTGTCCCGCTGTGTCCCCCGCTGTGTCCCCACTGTGTCCCCCGCTGTGTCCCGCTGTGTCCCGCTATGTCGCCCGCTTTCTCCCGCTGTGCCCCTGCAGTGTCTCCGCTGTGTCCCATTGTGTCACACTGTGTCCCGTGTTGTCCTGCTTTGGCCCCCGCTGTGACCTCGCTGTGTTTCTCTCTGTGTCCCGCTGTGTACCCTTCTGTGTCCCCCGCTGTGTCCCGCTGTGTACCCCGCTGTGTCCAGCTGTGTCTTCGCTGTGTCCCCCGCTGTCTCCTGCTTTGTCCCATGCTGTGTCCCGCTGTGACCCACTGTGTCCTCGCTGTGTCCCCCGCTGTGTCCCGCTGTGTCCCCGCTGTGTCCACTGCTGTGTCACGCTGTGTACCCCGCTGTGTCCCGCTATGTTCCCGCAGTGTCCCCGCTGTGTCCCGCTGTTTCCCACTGTGTCCCGTGGTGTCCCAGTTTGTCCCCCGCTGTGTCCCCCGGTGAGTCCCCGCTGTGTCCCGCTGTGTCCCCCACGGTTCAGGCTGTGTCTTCTGCTGTGTCCCCGCTGTGTCCCGCTGTGTCCCGCTGTGTCCTTGCTGTGTCCCACGCTGTGTTCCGCTGGGTCCTTGCTGTGTCCCGCGATGTGTTCCGTTGTGTCCCCAGCTGTGTCCGCGCTGTGTCCCTGCTGTGTTCCCGCTATATCGACGCTTTGTCCCACTTTGTCCCGCTGTGTCCTCGCTGTGTTCCCAGCTGTATCCCGCTGTGTACCCCTCTGTGTCCCCCTCTGTATCCCGCTGTGTTCCCCGTTGTGTCCCGCTGTGTCCCGATGTGTCCCCCGCAGTGTCCCTGCTGTGTCCCCGCTGTGTCCTTCTGTATACTGCTGTGTCCCCCGCTGAGTCCCGCTGTTTCCCCGCTGTGTCCCGCTGTGTCCCCCATGTGTCCCCCGCTGTGTCCCATTGTGTCCCGCTGTGTCCCCCACTGTTTTCCCCGCTGTGTACGGCTGTGTCCCCCGCTGTGTCCCCCTTTGTCCGCTGCTGTGTCACCGCTATGTCCCGCTTTTTCCCCGGCTGTGTCACACTGTGTCCTCACTGTGTCCCCCGCTGTGTCCCACTGTGTCCTCGCTGTGTCCCGCTGTGTCCCCCGCTTTGTCCCGCTGTGTCCCACTGTGTCTCCGCTGTGTCCCGCTGTGACCCGCCTGTGTCCCCGGTGTGCCCCGCTGTGTCCCACTGTTGTAACCCGCTGTGTCCAGCTGTGTCACCTCTGTGTCCCGCTGTGGCCCATCCTCTGTCTCCCGCTGTTCCCCCCGCTTGTGTCCCCCCGCTT
>NW_012300982.1:0-3430 GCF_000151885.1 Dipodomys ordii | reverse complement strand
CACAGATGGACACAGCGGGGTACACAGCAAAACACAGCGGGGGACACAGAGGGGTACACAGCGGGACACAGCAGGGAACACAGCGAGGACACTGCGGGGGACAAAGCGGGACACCACGGGACACAGTGTGACATAGCGGGACACAGCGGGGACACTGCAGGGACACAGCGGGACAAAGCGGGGTACACAACAGGACACAGCAGGACACAGCGGGGTACAGAGTGACGGGACACAGCGGGGACACAGCGGGGGACACAGGGAGGACACAGCGGGACCCAGCGGGACACAGCGTCTATACAGCGGGGACACAGCGGGACACAGCGGGTTACACATCTGGTGACACAATGAGACACATCGGGGGACACAGGGAGGACACAGCGGAACACAGCGTGGGACACAGCGAGGACAAAGCGGGACACAGCGGGACACAGCGGGGGACACAGCGAGGACATAGCGGGAACCAGCGGGACATAGCATCGATACAGCAGGGACACAGCGGGACACAGTGGGCTACACAGCTGGGGAAACAACGGGACAGAGCAGGGGACACAGCGAGGACACAGCGGAACACAGCGTGGGACACAGCGAGGACACTGCGAGACACAGCGGGGACACAGCAGGGACACAGCAGGGACACAGCGGGGGACACAGCGGGATACAACGGGACACAGCGGGGGACACAGCAGGACACAGCGGGGGACACAGCGGGACACAACGGGGAACACAGCGAGGACACAGCGGGACCAGGTGGGACACAGCGTCGATACAGCGGGGACACAGCGGGACACAGCGCGGTACACAGCTGGGGACACAAAGGGATACAGTGGGGGAGACAGCGGGACACAGCGAGACACAGTGGGACACAGTGGGGACAAAGCGTGAGACACAGTGGGGGACAGATCGGGAGACAGCGGGGGACACAATGAGGACACAGCGGGACACAGCGGGGACACAGCAGGGACTCAGCAGGGGACACAGCGTGGGACAAAGCGGGACACCACGGAACACAGCGGGACACAGCGGGAAACAGCGGTGACCCTGCGGGGACACAGTGGGACACAGCGGGGGACACAGGGAGGACACAGCAGGGGACACAGCGGGGGACACAGCGGGACACAGCGGGGACTCACCGGGGGACACACCAGGGGACAAACTAGGACACCACGGGACACAGTGGGACAAAGCAGGAAACAGCGGGGACACTGCGGGAACATAGTGGGACACAGCGGGATACACAGCGGGACACAGCGGGACACAGCGGGGGACACAGCAGGACACAGCGGGATACAGTGGGACACACCGGGGCAAAGCGTGAGATACAGCGGGGAACAGAGCGGGAGACAGCGGGGGACACAGCGAGGACACAGAAGGACACAGCGGAGACACAGCGGGGACTCAGCGGGGGCACAGCGGGGGACAAAGCGGGACACAACAGAACACAGCGGGACACAGCGGGAAACAGCGGTGACCCTACGGGGACACAGCGGGACACAGCGGGGGACACAGCGGGACACAGCGGGTGACACAGTGGAACACAGTGGGGGACAGAGCGAACACAGTGGGGGACAGAGCGTGGGACACAGCGAGACACAGCGGGGACAAAGCTGGACACAGCGGGGCCACAGCGGGGACACACAGGGACACTGAGGGTCACAGCAGGGACACAGCGGGACACAGCAGGACACAGCGGGGGACACAGCCGGACACAGCAGGGGACACAGCGAGGACACCGTGGGGCACGGTGGGGAAAAAAGTGGGACAGAGCAGGTACGCAGCAGTGGACACAGCGGGGGACACAGTGGAACACAGCGAGGGACACAGCGGGGACACAGCGGGACACAGTGGGACGCAGCGGGGTTCACAGGGGGTACACAGTGGGACACAGCGGGGACACACGGGACTCAGCGGGGGACACAGCAGTACTCAGCAGGACACAGAGGGGACACAGCAGGGACACAGCGGGGGACACAGCGGGACACAGCGGGGGACACAGTGGGACACAACGGGACACATCGGGGGACACAGCAGGCACAGCGGGGGACACAGCGGGGGACACAGCAGGGAACAGAGCGAGGACCCAGCCGGACCCAGCAGGACACAGCGTTGATACAGCGCGGGACACAGCGGGACACAGATGGACACAGCAGTGGACAGAGCAGAACACAGCGAGGGACACAGGGAGGACACAGCGGGACACAGCGGGGTACACAGCTGGGGACACAACGGGAAACACCGGGGGAAACAGCGGGACACAGCGGCACACAGCGGGGACACAGCGGGACTCAGAGGGGGACACAGCGAGACACAAAGAGGGACACAGCGGGACACAGCTGGGGACACAGCGGGACACAGAGGGGGACACAGAGGGGTACACAGAGGGGTATACAGTGGGACACAGCAGGGAACACAGCGAGGACACAGCTGAACACAGCGAGACACAGCGTCGAAACAGCGGGGACACAGCGGGACGCAGCAGGGACACAGCAGTAGACACAGCGAGACACAGCGGGGGACACAGCGGGACACAGCGGGGGACACAGCGAGGACACAGCGGGACCCAGCGGGACACAGCTTCGATACAGCGGGGACACAGCGGGACACAGCGGGGTACACATCTGGGGACACAAGGGGACACAGCAGGGGACACAGCGAGGACAGAGCGAACACAGCGTGGGACACAGCGAGGACACAGCGTGACACGGCGGGACACAGCGGGGACACAGTGGGGACACAGCAGTAGACACAGCGAGACACAGCGGGAGACACAGAGGGACACAGCGGGGAACACAGCGAGGACACAGCGGGGACACAGCGGGGACACTGCGGGAACATAGTGGGACACAGCGGGGCACACAGCGGGACACAGCGGGACACACCTTGGGACACAGCGGGAACACAGCAGGACACAGCAGGGGACACAGCGAGGACACAGCGGGACACAGTGGGACACAGCGTGGGACAAAGCGGGAGACAGCAGGGGACACAACGAGGACACAGCGGGACACAGAGGCGACACATAGAGGACTTAGCGGGGGAAACAGTGGGGGACAGAGCGGGACACATCGGGACACTGTGGGGCACAGCGGGGGACACAGCGGGACACAGCGGGGGACCCTGCGGGACACAGCGGGACACTGTGGGGCACAGCGGGGGACACAGCGGGACACAGCGGGGGACACAGGGAGGACACAGCTTAATACAGCATAGGACAAAGCGAGGACACAGCGGGACACAGCGAGACACAGCGGGACACAGCGGGGACCCAGCAGTGGACATAGCGGGGTACAAAGCGGGACACCACGGAACACAGCAGGACACAGCGTGAAATAGCGGTGAACCTGCGGGGACACAGCGGGACACAGCGGGGGACACAGCGGGACCCAGGGGGACACAGAGGGGGAAACAGCGGGACACAGCGTCTATAGAGCGG
>NW_012300981.1:0-3430 GCF_000151885.1 Dipodomys ordii | reverse complement strand
TCATCCCGTTGTGTCCACAGCTGTGTACCACGCTATGTAACGCTGTGTCCCCGCTTTATCGACGCTGTGTCCCGCTGTGTCCTCGCTGTGTTCCCCGCTGTGTCCCGCTGTGTCCCCCGCTGTGTCCCCCGCTGTGTCCTCACTGTGTCCCCTGCTGTGTCCCGCTGTGTCCTCACTGGGTCCCCCACTGTGTCCCGCTGTGTCCCCCGCTGTGTCCCGCTGAGTCCGGCTGTGTCCCGCTCTGTACCCGCTGTGTCCCTCTGTGTCCCGCTGTGTTCCCGCTGTGTGCCTGCTGTGTCCCGTTGTGTCGCCTGCTGTGTCCCGTTGTGTCGCCCGCTTTGTCCCACTGTGTCCCACTGTGTCCCCGCTGTTTCCCGCTGTGTCCCGCTGTGTCCCCGCTGTGTGCCCGCTGTGTCCTGCTGTGTACCCCACTGTGTCCAGCTATGTCACCGCCTTGTCTAGCTGTGGCCACTCTCTGTCTCCAGTGTCTCCCGCTGTGTCCCCCGCTGTGTCCCACTGTGTCCAGGCAGGGTCACTGCTGTTTCCCGCTGTGATCGCTGTGTTCCGTGGTGTCCCTCTTTGTCCCCCGCTGTGTCCCCCGATGAGTCCCCGCTGTGTCACCGCTGTTTCCCACTGAGTCCTCGCTGTGTCCCCCGCTGTCTTCAGCTCTGTCCCCCGCTGTGTCTCACGCTTTGTCCCCGCTGTGTCCCACTGTGTCCCGCTGTGTCCCGCTGTGCCCCCACTGAGTCCCGTTGTGTCTACAGCTGTGTACCACGCTGTGTAACGCTGTGTGCCCGCTGTATCGACGCTGTGTCCCGATGGGTCCCGCTGTGTCCTCACTGTGTCCCCCGCTCTGTTCTCGCTGTGTCCCCCGCTGTGTCCCGCTGTGTCCTGCTGGTTTCCCCGCTGGGTCCCGCTGTGTCCCCGCTGTGTCCTGCTGGGTCACACTGTGTCCTCGCTGTATCCCCCGCTGTGTCCCGTTGTGTCCCCAGCTGTGTACCCCACTGTGTCCCGCTGTATCGACGCTGTGTCCCACTGGGTCCCGCTGTTTCCTTCCTGTGTTCCCTGCTGTGTCCCACTCTGTCCCTCTGTGTCCCCGCTGTGTGCCCGCTGTGTCCCGCGGTGTACTCCGTTGTGTCCAGCTGTATCACCGCTGTGTCTCGCTTTGGCCCCTCTCTGTCTCCGCTGTCCCCCGCTCTGTCCCCCGCTGTGTCCTGCTGTGTCACGCTGTGTCCCCCGCTTTGTCCCGCTGAGTCCCCTCTGTGTCACCTCTGTGTCCCAAGCTGTGTCCCGCTGTGTCCCGCTGTGTACCCCGCTGTGTCCCACTATGTTTCCGCAGTGTCTCCGCTGTGTAGCGCTGTGTCCCGCTGTGTCCGGCTGTGCCCCCACTGTGTCCCGTTGTGTCCCCAGCTGTGTACCTCGCTGTGTCCCGCTGTGTCCCCGCTGTATCGACGCTGTGTCCCGCTGTGTCCCGCTGTGTCCTCGCTGTGTCCCACGCTGTGTTCTGCTGTGGCCTCGCTTTTTACCCCTCTGTGTCCCCCTCTGTGTCCCCCGCTGTGTCCCGCTGTGTCCCCCTCTGTGTCCCTGCTGTGTCCCGCTGTGTCCCGCTGTGTACTGCTGTGTCCCCCGCTGAGTCCCGCTGTGTCCCCGCTGTGTCCCATTGTGTCTTCGATCTGTCCCCCGCTGTGTACCGCTGTGTCCATCCTGTGTCCCCCGCTGTGTCCCGCTGTGTCCCGGCTCTGTCCCCTGCTATGTCCTGCTGTGTCCCCCGCTTTTTCCCGCTCTATCCTTGCTGTGTCCCCCACTGTGTGCCGCTGTGTCCTCGCTGTGTCCCCCGCTGTGTCCCGCTGTGTCCTTTTGTGTCACGCTGTTTTCCCGCTGTGTCCCTGCTGTGTCCCTCTGTGTACCCCGCTGTGTTAAGTTTTGTCTCCGCTGTGTTTCGCTGTGTCCCACGCTCTGTTCCACACTGTGTCCCGCCTTGTCCCGCGCTGTGTCCCGCTGTGTCCCCCACTGTGTCCCGCTGTGTCACCCCCTGAGTCCCCGCTGTGTCACCGCTGTGTCCGGCTGTTTCCTCGCTGTGTCCCCTGCTGTCACCCTCTCTGTCCCCTGCTGTGTCTCACGCTTTTTCCCCGCTGTGTCCCACTGTGTTCCGCTGTGTCCAGCTGTGCCCCCACTGTGTCCTGTTGAGTCCACAGCTGTGTACCACACTGTGTATCGCTGTGTCCCCGCTGTATCGACGCTGTGTCCCGCTGTGTCCCGCTGTGTCCTTGCTGTGTTCCCCGCTGTGTCCCGCTGTGTCCCCCGCTGTGTCCCCCGCTGTGTCCTCGCTTTGTCCCCTGCTGTGTCCCGCTGTGTCCTCACTGGGTCCCCCACTGTGTCCCGCTTTGTCCCCCACTGTGTCCCGCTGTGTCCCACTGTGTCCCCGCTGTGTGCCTGCTGTGTCCCGCTGTGTCTCCCGCTTTGTCCCTCTGTGTCCCCGCTGTGTCCCGCTGTGTCCCGCTGTGTCCCCGCTGTGTGCCCGCTGTGTCCTGCTGTGTACCCAGCTGTGTCCAGCTGTGTCACCGCTGTGTCTCGCTGTGGCCACTCTCTGTCTCCGCTGTCCCCCGCTGTGTACCCCGCTGTGGCCCGCTGTGTCCCGCTGTGTCCCCCGCTTTTTCCTGCTGTGTCCCGCAGTGTCCCCGCTGTGTCCCGCTGTGTGACACTGTGTCCCGTGGTGTCCCACTTTGTCCCACGCTGTGTCCCCCGCTGAGTCCCCTCTGTGTCGCCTCTGTGTCCCCCTGTGTCCTCGCTGTGTGCCCCGCTGTCTCCCGCTTTGTCTCCCGCTGTGTTCCGCTGTGTCCCGCTGTGTCCCCGCTGTGTCCCCAGCTCTGTCCCGCTGTGTCCCGCTGTGTACCCGCTGTGTGCTGCTATGTTCCCGCAGTGTCCCCGCTGTGTCCCGCTGTGTCCTCGCTGTGTCCCCAGCTGTGTACCCCACTCTGTCCCGCTGTGTCCCCCGCTGTGTCTCTGCTGTGTCCCCGCTGTGTCCTGCTTTGTCCTGCTGTGTACTGCTGTGTCCCCCGCTGTGTCCCGCTGTGTCCTGCTGTGTCACGCTGTTTCCCCGCTGCGTCCCCGCTGTGTCCCTCTGTGTACCCCGCTGTGTCCAGCTTTGTCCCTGCTGTGTCTCGCTGTGTCCCACGCTCTGTCCCCCTCTGTTTCCTGCTCTGTCCCCCTCTGTGTCCCGCTGTGTCCCCAGCTGTGTCCCACTGTGTCCCCGTAGGGTCACTGCTGTTTCCCGCTGTGTCCCGCTCTGTTCCGTGTTGTCCCTCTTTGTCTCCCGCTGTGTCCCCTGCTGAGTCCCCGCTGTGTCCCTGTGTGTCCTCGCTGTGTCCTCCGCTGTCTCCCGCTCTGTCCCCCACTGTGTCTCACGCTTTGTCCCCACTGTGTCCCACTG
>NW_012300980.1:0-3430 GCF_000151885.1 Dipodomys ordii | reverse complement strand
CAGGGACACAGCAGGCACACAGCTGGGACACAGCGGGACACAGAGGGACACATGCGGGTACAGAGTGGGACACAGCCGGACACAGCGGGACACAGCGGGGGACACAGCGGGACACAGTGGGGGACCCAGTGAGGACACAGCGGGACACAGCAGGGGACACAGCGAGGTCACAGTGGGGGACACAGCGGGGGACACAGCGGGACACAGCGGGGAACACAACGAGGACACAGTGGGACACAGCGGGGGACACAGTGAGGACACAGCGGGACACAGCCGGGGAAAAAGCGGGACATAGCGGGGACACAGCAGTGGACAAAGGGGGACACCGCGGGGGACACAGCCGTACACAGCGGGGAAAACAGTGGGGGACACAGCGGGACACAATGGGACACAGCAGGGGACACATGGGGGACACTGCGGGACACAGCGGGGACACAGCGGGACTCAGCGGGGGACACAGCAGTATACAGCAGGACACAGCGGGGACACAGCAGGGACACAGCGGGGGACACACCGGGACACAGCGGGACACAACGGGGAACACAGCGGGACACAGAGGGGGACACAGAGGGGTACACAGCGGGACACAGCTGGGAACACAGCGAGGACACAGCGGGACAAAGTGGGACACAGCGTCGATACAGCGGGAACACAGCAGGACAGAGCGGGGACACAGCTGGGGACACAACGCGACACATCGCCGGACACAGCGAGGACCCAGCGGAACACAGCGTGGGACACAGCGAGGACATAGCGGGACACAGCGGGAGACAGCGGGGACACAGCAGAAGACACAGCCTGAACCGTGGGGGACAGAGCGGGACACAGCGGGGACACCGGGGGACACAGCGGGGGACACCAGGGGACACAGTGGGAAACAGCGGGACACAGCGGGGAAACTGCGGGAACATAGCGGGACACAGCGGGGTACACAGCGTGACACAGCAGTGGACACAGCGGGGACACAATGGGACACAGCGGGGAACACAGCGAGGACACAGTAGGTCACAGCGGGACACAGCGTGGGACAAAGCAGGAGACAGCGGGGGACACAGCGAGGACACAGCTGGACACAGCGGGGTACACAGCGGGACACAGCGGGGGACACAGAAGGGTACACAGCGGGACACAGAGAGAAACACAGCGAGGTCACAGCGGGGGGCAAAGCAGGACAACACGGGACACAGTGTTACACAGTGGGACACAGCGGGTCACAGCCGGGGATACTGCGGGACACAGCGGGGGACACAGAGGGGTACACAACGGGACACAGACGGGAACACAGCGCGGACACAGCAGGACACACCGGGACACAGCGTCAATACAGCGGGGACAGAGCGGGTCACAGCAGGGACAGAGCGGGACACAGCGGGGGACACAGCGGGACACAGCGGGGACACAGCGGGACACAGCGGGACACAGCGGGGGACACAGCGGAACACAGCTTGGGACACAGCGAGGACAAAGCAGGACACAGCGGGACACAGTGGGGACACAGCAGGGACACAGCAGGGACACAGCAGGGACACAGCGGGGGACACAGCGGGGTACACAGGGGGACACAACGGGGAACACAGCGAGGACACAGCGGGACCCAGCAGGACACAGCGTCGATACAGCGGAGACACAGCGGGACACAGCGGGGTACACAGCTGGGGACCCAACGGGACACAGCAGTGGACAAAGCGAGGACACAGCGGGACACAGCGGGTACACTGCGGGGTACAGAGCGGTACACAGCGGGGTCACAGAGTGGTACACAGCGGGACACAGCGGGAAACACAACGAGGTCACAGTGGGGGACAAAGCGGGACAACAAGGGACACAGTGTGACACAGCAGGACACAGCGGGACACAGCGGGACACATCGGGGGACACAGGGGGGACAGCAGAGGACAGAGAGGTGACACAGCGGGACACAGCGGGGACACCGCTGGACACAGCAGGGTACACAGAGGGACACAGCGGGCACACAGTGGGGACACAGCGGGACACAGCGGGACACAGCGGGGACAGAGCAGGACAGAGCCTGACACAGCGAGAACACATTGGGCCACAGCGGGACACAGAGGAACTCAGCGGGAGACACAGCAGTACACAGCAGGACACAGTGTGACACAGTGGGGAGACAGCAGGGACACAGTGGGGGACACAGCGGGACACAGCAGGTCACAGCGGGGGACACAGCGGGACACAGCGGGGGACACAGAGGGGTACACAGCGGGACACAGCGGGGAACACAGCGCGGACACAGTGGGACAGAGCGGGACAAAGCGTCGATACAGCGGGCACAGAGCGGGTCACAGCAAGGACACAGCGGGACACAGCGGGACACAGTGGGGGACACAGGGGGACACAGCGGGAACACAGCGGGACACAGCAGTGGACACAGCGGGACACAGCGTGGGACACAGCAAGGACACAGCTGGACACTGCGGGACACAGCGGGGACACAGCGGGACACAAGGGGACACAGCGGGGGACACAGCGAGGACACAGCGGGTCACAGCGGGACACAGCATGGGACAAAGCAGGAGACAGCGGGGGACACAGCGAGGACACAGCTGGACACAGCGGGGTACACAGCGGGACACAGCGGAGGACACAGAAGGGTACACAGCGGGACACAGAGAGAAACACAGCGAGGTCACAGCGGGGGCCAACGCAGGACAACACGGGACACAGTGTGACACAGTGGGACACAGCGGGGACACTGCAGGGGCACAGCGGGGCAAAACGGGCGACACAGCGGGACACAGTGGGACACAGCGGGGGAAACAGCGGGGGACAGCTGGGGACAGAGAGGGGACACAGCGGGACACCGGGGGCACACAGTGGGGACACAGCGGGGGACACAGCGGAACACAGCGGGTCACAGCCGGGGACACTGCGGGATACAGTGGGGGACACAGAGGGGTACACAGAAGGACACAGCCGGGAACACAGCGCGGACACAGTGGGACACACCGGGACACAGCGTCAATACAGCGGGGACAGAGCGGGTCACAGCAGGGACACAGCGGGGGACACAGTGGGACACAGCAGGGATACAGCGGGACACAGCGAGACACAGCAGGGGACACAGCAGAACACAGCTTAGGACACAGCGAGGACAAAGCGGGACACAGCGGGACACAGCGGGGACACACCAGGGACACAGCAGGGACACAGCGGCGGACACAGCGGGGGACTCAGCGGGACACAACGGGGAACACAGCTGGGGACACAACGGGACACAGCAGTGGACACAGCAAGGACACAGCGGGACACAGCGGGGACACTGCGGGAACATAGAGGGACACAGCGGGATACCGAGCGGGACACAGCGGGGTCACAGAGTGGTACACAGAGGGACACAGCGGGAAACACAACGAGGTCACAGCGGGGGACAAAGCGGGACAACACGGGACACAGTGTGACACAGCGGGAC
>NW_012300979.1:0-3430 GCF_000151885.1 Dipodomys ordii | reverse complement strand
CACTGTGTACCCTGCTGTGTACAGCTGTGTCCTCGCTGTGTCCCCCGCTGTCTCCTGCTTTGTCCCACACTGTGTCCCGCTGTGACCCACTGTGTCCTCGCTGTGTCCCCCGCTGTGTCCCGTTGTGTCCCCGCTGTGTCCCCCTCTGTGTCCCGCTGTGTTCCCCGTTGTGTCCCGCTGTGTCCCGCTGTGTCCCCCACTGTGTCCCTGCTGTGTCCCCGCTGTGTCCTGCTGTATACTGCTGTGTCCCCCGCTGAGGTCCGTTGTGTCCCCGCTGTGTCCCGCTGTGTCCCCCATGTGTCCCCCGCTGTGTCTCATTGTGTCTCGCTGTGTCCCCCACTGTTTCCCCCGCTGTGTACGGCTGTGTCCCCCGCTGTGTCCCCCTTTGTCCACTGCTGTGTCCCCGCTATGTCCCGCTTTTTCCCCGGCTGTGTCCCGCTGTGTCCTCACTGTGTCCCCCGCTATGTCCCACTGTGTCCTCGCTGTGTCCCCAGCTGTGTCCCGCTGTGTCCCCCGCTTTGTCCCGCTGTGTCCCACTGTGTCTCCTCTGTGCCCCGCTGTGTCCCGCTGTGTCCCCGGTGTGCCCGCTGTGTCCCGCTGTGTAACCCGCTGTGTCCAGCTGTGTCACCGCTGTGTCCCGCTGTGGCCCATCTCTGTCTCCGCTGTCCCCCGCTGTGTCCCCCGCTGTGTCCCACTGTGTCCCGCTGTGTCCCCCGCTTTTTCCTGCAGTGTCCCCGCAATGTCCCCGCTGTGTCACACTGTGTCCCGTGGTATCCCACTTTGTCCCCCGCTGTTTCCCCGCTGTGTCCCCCGCTGAGTCCCCTCCGTATCGACGCTGTGTCCCGCTGTGTCCCGCTGTGTCCTAGCTGTGTTCCCCGCTGTGTCCCTCTGTGTCCCCTGCTGTGTCCCCCGCTGTGTCCTCGCTGTGTCCCCCGCTGTGTCCCGCTGTGTCCTCGCTGTGTCCCCCCGCTGTGTCCCGCTGTGTCCCCTGCTGTGTCCCGCTGAGTCCCGCTGTGTCCCCGCTGTGTCCCGCTGTGTCCCCGCTGTGTGCCCGCTGTGTCCCGCTGTGTACCCCGCTTTGTCCAGCTGTGTCACCGCGGTGTCCCGCTGTGGCCCTTCTCTGTCTGTGCTGTGTCCCGCTTTGTCCCCCGCTTTGTTCTGCTTTGTCTCGCTGTGTCCCACGCTCTGTCCCTCACTGTGTCCCGCAGTGTCCCCCGCTGTGTCCCGTTTTGTCCCCCGCCTTGTCCCCGCTGTGTCACCGCTGTGTCCCGCTGTTTCCTTGCTGTGTCCCCTGCTGTCTCCCTCTCTGTCCCCCGCTGTGTCTCACGCTTTGTCCCCGCTGTGTCCCACTGTGTCCCGCTGTGTCCGGCTGTGCCCCCACTGTGTCCCGTTGTGTCCACAGCTGTGTACCACGCTATGTAACGCTGTGTCCCCGCTTTATAGACGCTGTGTCCCGCTGTGTCCCGCTGTGTCCTCGCTGTGTTCCCCGCTGTGTCCCGCTGTGTCCCCCGCTGTGTCCCCCGCTGTGTCCTCGCTGTGTCCCCTGGTGTGTCCCGCTGTGTCCTCACTGGGTCCCCCACTGTGTCCCGCTGTGTCTCCCGCTGTGTCCCGCTGTGTCCGGCTGTGTCACGCTCTGTACCCGCTGTGTCCCTCTGTGTCCCGCTGTGTCCCCGCTGTGTGCCTGCTGTGTCCCGTTGTGTCGCCTGCTGTGTCCCCTTGTGTCGCCCGCTTTGTCCCGCTGTGTCCCACTGTGTCCCCGCTTTTTCCCTGCTGTGTCCCGCTGTGTCCCCGCTGTGTGCCGGCTGTGTCCCGCTGTGTACCCCGCTGTGTCCAGCTATGTCACCGCCTTGTCTCGCTGTGGCCACTCTCTGTCTCCACTGTCCCCCGCTGTGTCCCCCGCTGTGTCCCACTGTGTCCAGGCAGGGTCACTGCTGTTTCCCGCTGTGTCCCGCTGTGTTCCGTGGTGTCCCTCTTTGTCCCCCGCTGTGTCCCCCGCTGAGTCCCCGCTGTGTCACCGCTGTGTCCCACTGTGTCCTCGCTGTGTCCCCCGCTGTCTCCAGCTCTGTCCCCCGCTGTGTCTCACGCTTTGTCCCCGCTGTGTCCCACTGTGTCCCGCTGTGTCCCGCTGTGTCCCCACTGAGTCCCGTTGTGTCTACAGCTGTGTACCATGCTGTGTAACGCTGTGTGCCCGCTGTATCGACGCTGTGTCCCGCTGGGTCCCGCTGTGTCCTCGCTGTGTCCCCCGCTGTGTTCTCGCTGTGTCCCCCGCTGGGTCCCACTGTGTCCTCGCTTGTTTCCCCGCTGGGTCCCGCTGTGTCCCCGCTGTGTCCTGCTGGGTCACACTGTGTCCTCGCTGTATCCCCCGCTGTGTCCCGTTGTGTCCCCAGCTGTGTACCCTGCTGTGTCCCACTGTATCGACGCTGTGTCCCACTGGGTCCCGCTGTTTCCTTCCTGTGTTCCCTGCTGTGTCCCGCTCTGTCCCGCTGTGTCCCCGCTGTGTGCCTGCTGTGTCCCGCTGTGTACTCCGTTGTGTCCAGCTGTATCACCGCTGTGTCTCGCTTTGGCCCCTCTCTGTCTCCGTTGTCCCCCGCTGTGTCCCCCGCTGTGTCCCGCTGTGTCACGTTGTGTCCCCCGCTTTGTCCCACTGAGTCCCCACTGTGTCGCCGCTGTGTCCCGCTGTGTCCGGCTCTGCCCCCCCTGTGTCCCGTTGTGTCCCCAGCTGTGTACCTCGCTGTGTCCCACTGTGTCCCCGCTGTACCGACGCTGTGTCCCGCTGTGTCCTCGCTGTCTTCCCCGCTGTGTACCGCTGTGTCCCCCGCTGTGTTTCCCGCTGTGTCCTTGCTGTGACACCCACTGTGTCCCGCTGTGTTCCACTTTGTCCCCTACTGTGTCCCTGCTGTGTCCCCGCTGTGTCCAGCTGTGTCCCGCTGTGTCCCGCTGTGTCCCCCGCTGAGCCCCGCTGTGTCACCGCTGTGTCCCGCTGTGTCCTTGCTGTGTCACCTGCTGTGTCCCGCTTTGTCCCCCCTGTGTCCGCCGCTGTGTCCCGCTGTATTCCCCGCTGTGTCCCGCTGTGTCCCCAGCTGTGTCCCCGTGTGTCCCCCGCGTTGTCCTCGCTGTGTCCCTCTGTTTCCCTCTGTGTCCCCGCTATGTCCCGTTGTGTCCCCCGCTGTGTACCCCGCTGTGTCCCACTGTGTACCACGCTGTGTCCCGCTGTGTCCCGCTGTGTCCCCCGCATTGTCCAACTGTGTCCCCGCTGTGTCTCGCTGTGTCCCCTTCTGTGTCCCCCACTGTGTCCCGCTGTGACCAATGCTGTGTCCCGCTGTGTCCTTGCTGTGTCACCTGCTGTGTCCTGCTTTGTCCCCCCTGTGTCCCCCGCTGTGCCCCGCTGAATTTCCCCGCTGTGTCCCGCTGTATCCCCAGCTGTGTCCAC
>NW_012300978.1:0-3430 GCF_000151885.1 Dipodomys ordii | reverse complement strand
CAGAGAGGACACAGCAGGACCCAGCGGGAAACAGCGTCGATACAGCGGGGACACAACGGGACACAGCGGGGTCACTGCGGGACACAGTGGGGGACAAAGCGGGACACAGCGGGACACAGCGGGGACGCAGCGGGACACAGCGGGACACGGCGGGGGACACAGCAGGACACAGAGGGGGACACAGTGGGGGAAACACCTGGACACAGCGGGGAACACAGCGAGGACACAGTGGGACCCAGCGGGACACAGCGTCGATACAGCGGAGACACAGCACGGTACAAAGCTGTGGACACAACGGGACACAGTGGGGGCACAGCGGGACACAGCGGGACACAGTGGGACACAGCGGGGACAAAGCGTGAGACACAGCAGGGGACAGAGCTGGAGACAGCGGGGACACAGCGGGGACACAGCGGGGACACAGCGGGACACAGCGAGGACACAGCGGGACAGAGCGGGACACTGCAGGGCACAGCGGGGGACACAGAGGGACACAGCGGGGGACACAGCGAGGACACAGAGGAACACAGAGTGGGACACAGTGAGGACACAGCCGGACACAGCGGGACACAGCGGGACACAGAGGGACACAGCCAGGACCCTCAGTGGACACAGCGGGACACAGCGGGGGACACATGGAGGACTCAGCGGGACAAAGTGGGGACACAGCGGCGACTCACCGGGGGACACAGCGGGGGACAAAGCGGGACACCACAGAACACAGTGGGAAACAGCGGGACACAGTGGGGAAACTGCGGGGACACAGGGGGACAAAGCGTGGGACACATAGGGACACAGCGGGGGAGACAGCCGGACACAGTGGGACACAGCGGGGAACACGGGGGACACTGCGGGACCAAGCGGGACACAGCGTCGATACAGCGGGGACACAGCGGAACACAGCGGGGGACACAGCGAGGACACAGCAGAACACAGCGTGGGAAACAGCGAGGACACATTGGGACACAGCGGGGACACAGCGGGACTCAGCGGGGGACACAACAGTACACAGCGGGACACAGCGGGACACAGCGGGGGACACAGAGGGGTAAACAGCAGGACACAGCGGGGAACACAGCGAGGACACAGCGGGACCAAGCGGGATACAACGTCGATACAGCGGGGACACAGCGGGACACAGCGGGGTACACAGCTGGGGACACAACGGGACACAGCGGGGGACACAGCGAGCACACAGCAGAACACAGCGTGGGAAACAGCGAGGACACAGCGGGACACAGCGAGACACAGGGGGACAGAGTGGGGACACAGCAGTAGACACAGCGGGACACAGAGGGGAACACAGCGAGGACACAGCGGGGACACAGCGGGGACCCAGCAGTGGACACAGCGGGACACAGCGGGGGACAAAGCGGGACACCACGGAACACAGCAGGACACAGCGTGAAACAGCGGTAAACCTGCGGGGACACAGCGGGACACAGCGGGGGACACAGCGGGACACAGCGTCTATAGAGAGGGGACACAGCGGGACACAGCGGTGACACAGCGGGACACAGCAGGACACAGCGGGGAAACAGGGGGGACACAGTGGGACACAGCGTGGACACAGCGGGACACAGCGGGAAACTGCGGGGCACAGCGGGGGACACAGCGGGACACAGCGGGGGACACAGGGAGGACACAGCGGAACACAGCATGGGACAATGCGAGGACACAGCGGGAAACAGCGAGACACAGCGGGACCCAGCGGGGACCCAGCAGTGGACACAGCGGGACACAGCGGAGGACAAAGCAGGACACCACGGAACACAGCAGGACACAGCGTGAAACAGCGGTGAACCTGCGGGGACACAGCGGTACACAGCGGGGGACACAGCGGGACCCAGCGGGACACAGCGAGGGACACATCCGGACACAGCAGGGACACAGCGGGGACACAGCGGGACCCAGCAGGACACAGCGGGGGACACAGCGGGACACAGCGGGGGACACAGCAGGGACACAGTGGGACACAGTAGGACACAGCGTGGGACAAAGCGAGAGACAGCGGAGGACACAGCGAGGACACAGCTGGACACAGCGGGGACACAGAAGGGACTCAGCAGGGGACATAGAGGGGAAAAAGCGGGACACCACGGGACACAGTAGGACACAGCGGGACACAGCAAAGACACAGCGGGGAAACAGCGGGGACACAGCGGCACCCAGCAGGACACAGCGGGGCACACAGCGGGACACAGCGGGACACAGCTTGGGACACAGCGGGAACACAGCAGGACACAGCCGGGGACACAGCGAGGACACAGCGGGACACAGCGGGACACATCGTGGGACAAAGCAGGAGATGGCAGGGGACACAGTGAGGACACAGCAGGACACAGTGGCGACACATAGAGGACTCAGCGGGGGACACAGTGGGGGACAGAGCGGGACACAGCGGGACCCAGCGGGGACAAAGCGTGAGACACAGCAGTGGACAGAGCAGGAGACAGAGGCGGACACAGCGAGGACACAGCGGGACACAGTGGGGACACAGAGGTGGCTCAGGGGGGCCACAGCGGGGGACAAAGCGGGCACCACGGAACACAGCGGGACACAGCGTGAAACAGCGGTGAACCTGCGGGGACACAGCGGGACACAGCGGGGAACACAGCGGGACACAGCGGGGACACAGCAGGGACACTGCGGGACCCAGCAGGACACAGCGGGACACAGCAGGACACAGCGGGGGACACAGTGGGACACAGCGGGGGACACAGCGGGACACAGCGGGGACACAGAGGGGACTCAGCAGGGGACATAGCGGGGGACAAATCGGGACACCACAGGACACAGTGGGACACAGCGGGACACAGCGGGGACACTGCGGGGACACAGCGGGACAAAGCGGGGGACCCAGCGGGACCCAACGGGACACAGCAGGACCCAGCGGGGAAACAGCGGGGACACAGTGGGACACAGCGAGGACACAGCGGGACACTGCGGGGCACAGCGGGGGACACAGCGGGATACAGTGGGGGACACAGGGAGGACACAGCGGAACACAGCATGGGAAAAAGCGAGGACACAGCGGGAAACAGCGAGACACAGCGGGACCCAGCGGGGACCCAGCGGGGACCCAGCAGTGGACACAGCGGGACACAGCGGCGGACAAAGCGGGACACCACGGAACACAGCAGGACACAGCGTGAAACAGCGGTGAACCTGCGGGGACACAGCGGGACACAGGGGTGGACACAGCGGGACCCAGCGGGACACAGCGGGGGACACAGCCGGACACAGCAGGGACTCAGCGGGGACACAGCGGGACACAGCAGGACACAGCGGTGGACACTGCGGGACACAGCGGGACACAGCAGGGGACACAGCAGGGACACAGTGGGACACAGTAGTACACAGCGTGGGACAAAGCAGGAGACAGCGGAGGACACAGTGAGGACACAGCTGGACAAAGCGGGGACACAGA
>NW_012300977.1:0-3430 GCF_000151885.1 Dipodomys ordii | reverse complement strand
TATCTCAGAAGAAGAATATCATTAGTAGAATGAGATGCAGAAGCTGAAGGAGTATCATAAAGTGAAGCAGTTGGAGAAGTAGAAGAAGTATCAGTAGGAGAAGCAGTAGATGAATCAGATAAACAAGCAGGAGAAGCATAAGCTGAATGAGATGAAGAAGCAGTAGAAGCATAAGAAGCATAAGCATGAGAAGCAGAAGTTAAAGAAGAAGCATAAGAAGCAGAAGCAGAGGAAAAATGAGAAGATGGAGAAAGAGCAGCAGAAGGTGAAGCAGAAGGAGATGCTGAAGCAGAAAGAGAAGCAGAAACAGAAGGAGAAGAAGATGGAGAATTTGGAGAATCAGATGAAGCAGAAGTAGAAGCTGAAAGAGAAGCAGAAGAAGGAGAAGGAGAAGCAGAACGAGAAGGACAAGCAGGGGAAGCAGAAGAAGCAGAAGCGGGAGAAGCAGAAGAAGAAGAAGAAGAAGAAGAAAAAGAAGAAGAAGAAGAAGAAGAAGAAGAAGAAGAAGAAGAAGAAGAAGAAGAAGAAGAAGAAGAAGAAGAAGAAGAAGAAGGAGCAGGAGAAGAAGGAGCAGGAGAAGAAGGAGCAGGAGAAGGAAAAGCAGGAGGAGAAGCAGAAAGAGCAGCAGAAGGAGAAGCAGGAGATGCAGAAACAGGTGAAGCAGAAGCAGAAGAAACAGGAGAAGGACAAGAAGCAGAAGCAGAAGGAGAAGCAGAAACAGAAGGAGAAGCAGAAAGAGAAGGAGGGGAAGCAGAAGAAGCAGAAGCAGGAGAAGCAGAAGCATAAGAATCTGAAGAAGCAGAAGCAGAACCTGAAGCAGAAGGAGAAGCAGGAGAAGCAGAAGAAGCAGAATCTGGAGAAACAGAATGAGAAGCAGAAGGAGAAGCAGAAGCAGAAAGAGAATCAAAAGCAGAAGGAGAAGCAGAAGAAACAGAAGAAGTAGAATCAGTAGCCGTTGTAGCAGAAGCAGAAGCAGAAGCAGAAGGATAAGCAGAAGAACAAGAAGGAGAAGGAGAAACAGATGGAGAAGCAGAAAGAGAAGCAGATAAAGCAGATGAAGAAGAAGCAGATTGGAGAATCAGAAGGAGAAGCAGAAGAAGGAGAAAGAGAAGCAGAAGCAGAAGAAGATGCAGAAGGAGAAGCAGAAGAAGCAGAAGCAGAAGGAGAAGAAGGAAAAGCAGAAGAAGCAGAAGCAAAAGGAGAAGCAAAAGAAGGAGAAGGAGAAGCAGAAGCAGAAGAAGAAGCATAAGGACAAGCATAAGCAGAAGGAGATGCATAAGGAGAAGCAGGAGAAACAGAAGAAGCAGAAGCTAAAGGAGAAACAGAAGTAGGAGAAGGAGAAGGAGGAGAAGTAGAAGCAGAAGGAGAAGCAGAAGCGGAATGAGAAGCAGAAAGAGAAGCAGGAGAAGCACAAGAAGCAGAAGCAGGAGAAGCTGAAAGAGAAGAAGCAGAAGAAGTAGAAACAGAAGCAGAAGTAGAAGCAGAAGCAGAAGGAGAAGCAGAAGAAGAAGTAGAAACAGAAATTCAGGCAGGAGAAATAGAAGAAGCAGAAGCAGAAGCAGAAGGAGAAGCAAAAAGAGAAGCAGTAGGAGAAGTAGAAGAAGCAGCAGAAGGAGAAGCAGCAGAAGAAGAAGAAATACAAGCAGGAGAAGCAGAAGCATAAAGAGAAGTAGAAGCAGAAGAAGCAGAAGAAGAAGAAGAAGCAGTAGTAGCATAAGAAGCCGAAAGCAGGAGAAGCAGAACCAGAAGAAAAAGAAGAAGCATAAGAAGCAGAAGCAGAGTGAGAAACAGAAGAAGGAGAAGGAGCAGCCGAAGGTGAAGCAGAAGGAGATGCAGAAGGAGAAAGAGAAAGCAGAAACAGAAGGAGAAGAAGAAGGTGAAGTTGGAGAATCAGAAGAAGCAGAAGCTGAAGCAGAAAGAGAAGCAGAAGAAGGAGAAGGAGAAGCAGAAGGAGAAGGACAAGTAGGAGAAGCAGAAGAAGCAGAAGCGGGAGAAGCAGCAGCAGAAGAAGAAGAAACAGAACAAGGAGAAGGAGCAGAAGGAGAAGCAGAAGCAGAAGGAGAAGCAGAAAGAGAAGCAGAAGAAGCAGTAGCAGGAGAAGCAGAAGCAGAAGAAACAGAAGAAGCCCAAGAACCAGAAGGAGAACCTGAAGCAGAAGGAGAAGCAGAAGCAGCAGAAGCTGGAAAAGCAGAAGCAGAAGAAACAGAACAAGGAGAAGAAGCAGAAGCAGAACGAGAAGCAGAAGAAGAAGAAGGAGAAAGAGAAGGATTAGGAGTAGGAGGAGCAGAAGCAGAATAAGAAGCTGAAAGAGAAGCAGAAGGAGAAGCGGAAGGAGAAACAGAAGAAGCAGAAGCAGTAGAAGCAGAAGCAGAAGAAGAATGAGAAGCACAAGAAGGAGAAATTAAAGGAGAAGGAGAATGAGACGGAGAAGCAGAAGGAGAAGTAGGAGAAGCAGAAGAAGAAGAAGCAGGAGAAGCAGAAGCAGAAGAAGCAGAAGCTGAAGCAGAAGAAGAAGAAACAGAAAAAGCAGAAGAACAGAAGAAGAAGCAGCAGGAGAAGCAGAAGAAGAAGAAGGAGAAAGAGAAGGATTAGGCGTAGGAGAAACATAAGGATAAGCAGAAGCAGAAAGAGAAGGAGAAGGAGACGCAGGAGAAGCAGAAGGAGCAGAAGCAGGAGAAGCAGAAGCATAATGAAAGGCAGAAGAAGGAGAAATTGAAACAGAAGAAGATGCAGAAGGAGAAGCAGAAGCAGTAGTAGAAGCAGAAGAAGGAGAAGGAGAAGGAGAAGCATAAAGAGAAACCGAAGGAGAAGCAGGAGAATCAGAAGCAGGAGAAACAGAATCAGAAGAAATAGAAGATGGAGAAGAAGCAGAAGCAGAAAGAGAAGCAGAAACAGAAGGAGAAGCAGAAATAGAAGCAGAAGAAGCCGAAGAAGCAAAAGGAGAACCTGAAGGAGAAGGAGAACCTGGAGAAGCAGAAGAAGAAGAATCTGGAGGAGAAGAAGGAGGACCAGAAGAAGAAGCAGAAGCAGAAAGAGAAGCAAAAGCAGGAGAAGCAGAAGAAACAGAAGAAGCTGAAGCAGTAGCAGAAGAAGCTGAAGATGCAGAAGCAGAAAGAGAAGCAGAAGGAATAGCAGAAGAACGAGAAGGAGAAACAGAAGGAGAAGCAGAAGGAGAAGCAGGAAAAGAAGAAGAAGCAGAAGCAGACGGAGAAGCAGAAGAAGGAGAAGGAGAAGCAGAAGCAGAAGAAGAAGCAGAAGGAAAAGCACAAGCAGAAGGAGATGCAGAAGGAGAAGCAGGAGAAGCAGAAGAATCAGAAGCAGAAGAAGAAGAAGAAGGAGAAGAAGCAGAATCAGAAGAAGCAGAAGCAGAAATAGAAAGAGAAGCTGACGAACAGAAGCAGAACGTGAAGCACGAGACAGAAGAAGCAGA
>NW_012300976.1:0-3431 GCF_000151885.1 Dipodomys ordii | reverse complement strand
GCAGAAGGACAAGCAGCAGAAGAAGCAGAAAGAGAAGCAGGAGAAGCAGAAGAAGCAGAAGCAGGAGAAGCAGAAGCAGAAGAAAAAGAAGAAGCATGCGAAGCAGAAGCAGAGGGAGAAGGAGCAGATGTAGAAGCAGAAGGAGAAGCAGAAGGAAAAGCAGAAAAACGAGAAGGAGAAGGAGAAACAGAAGGAGAAGCAGAAGGAGAGGCAGAGGGAGAAGCCGAAGGAGAAGCAGGAAAAGCAGTAGAAGCAGAAGAAAAAGGTGAACCAAAACAAGCAGGAGAAGCAGAAGCAGAAGAAGAAGCATAAGAACAAGCACAAGCAGAAGGAGATGCAGAAGGAGAAGCAGGAGAAGCAGAAGAAGCAGAAGCTGAAGAAGAAGCAGAAGTAGGAGAAGGAGAAGGAGAAGGAGGAGAAGCAGAAGCAGAAGGAGAAGCAGAAGCAGAATGAGTAGCAGAAAGAGAAGCAGGAGAAGCACAAAAAGCAGAAGCAGGAGAACCCGAAAGAGAAGAAGAAGAAGAAGCAGAAACAGAAGCAGGAGAAGCTAAGAAGCAGAAGCAACTGAAGCAGAAGCAAAAGAAACAGAAGAAGCATAAGTAGCAGAAGCAAAAGCAGAAGTAGAATCAGAAGAACGAGAAGGAGAAAGAGAAATATAAGGAGAAGCAGAAGCAGAAGGAGAAGCAGAAGTAGGAGAAGGAGAAGGAAGAGCAGCAGAAGCAATAGGAGAAGCAGAAGGAGAAGCAGAAGCAGAAGGAGAAGCAGAAAGAGAAGCAGTAGAAGCAGAAGAAGCAGGAATAGCAGAAGCAGAAGAAGAAAAAGAAGAAGAAGAAGAAGAAGAAGAAGAAGAAGAAGAAGAAGTAGAAGAAGAAGAAAAAGAAGAGGAAGAAGAAGAAGAAGAAGAAGAAGAAGAAGAAGAAGAAGAAGAAGAAGAAGAAGAAGAAGAAGAAGAAGAAGAAGAAGAAGAAGAAGAAGGAGAAGGAGAAGGAGAAGCATAAGGAGAAGCAGTAGAAGCAGAAGAAGCAGAAGCAGGAGAAGCAGAAGCAGAAGAAAAAGAATAAGCATAAGAAGCAGAATCAGAGGGAGAAGCAGAAGGAGAAGGAGCAGCAGAAGGAGAAGCAGAAGCAGAAAGAGAAGCAGAAACAGAAGGAGAACAAGAAGGAGAAGCAGGAAAATCAGAAGAAGTATAAGTAGAAGCAGAAAGAGAAGGAGAAGAAGGAGAAGCAGAAGTAGAAGTAGAATCAGAAGAAACAGAAGAAGAAGAAGCAGAAGAAACAGAAGCAAAAGAAACGGAAGGAGAAGAGCAGAAGCAGAAGCAGAAGGAGAAGCAGAAGAAGAAGGAGAAGCACAAAGAGAAGCAGGAGAAGCAGAAGAAGCAGGAGAAGCAGAAGAAGAAGAAACAGAAGAAGTCGACGAAGCAGAAGCAGAATCTGAAGCAGAAGGAGAAACAGAAGAAGCACAATCTGAAGCAGAAGCAGAAGAAACAGAAATAGTAGAATAAACAGAAGCAGAAGCAGCAGGAGAAGCAGAAGCAGAAGAATGAGAAGGCAAAAGAGAAGGATTAGGAGTAGGAGAAGCAGAAGGATAAGCAGAAGCAGAAAGAGAAGCAGAAGGAGAAGCAGCACGAGAAGCAGGAGAAGCAGAAGAAGCAGAAGCAGGAGAAGCAGAAAAAACAGAAGACGCAGAAGCAGAATGAGAAGCAGAAGGAGAAATTGAAGCAGAAGGAGAAGCAGAAGAAGAAGGAGAAGGAGAGGGAGAAGCAGAAAGAGAAGCAGAACGAGAAGCAGGACAAGCAGCAGCAGGAGAAGCAGAAGCAGAAGAAACAGAAGGAGAAGAAGCAGAAGCAGAAGGAAAAACAGAAACAGAAGGAAAAGCAGAAGGAGAAGCAGGAGAAGCAGAAGAAGTAGCAGCAGGAGAAGCAGAAGCAGAAGAAGCCGAAGAAGCAGAAGCAGAAACTGAAGCAGAAGGAGAAGCAGGAGAAGGAGAAGAAGCAGAATCTGGAGAAGCAGAAGGAGAAACAGAAGCATAAAAAGAAGAAAAAGCAGAATGAGAAGCAGAAGGAGAAGTAGAAGAAACAGAAGAAGCAGACGCAGTAGCAGAAGCAGCAGAAGATGCAGAAGGAGGAAAAGCAGAAGGAAAAGCAGAAGAACGAGAAGGAGAAGGAGAAGAAGAAACAGAAGGGGAAGCAGAAAGAGAAGCAGAAGAAGGAGCAGGAGAAGGAAAAGCAGAAGGAGAAGCAAAAAGAGCAGCAGAAGGAGAAGCAGGAGAAGCAGAAACAGGAGAAGCAAAAGCAGAAGAAACAGGAGAAGGACAAGAAGCAGAAGCAGAAGGAGAAGCAGAAACAGAAGGAAAAGCAGAAGGAGAAGCAGGAGAAGCTGAAGAAGAAGCAGCAGGAGAAGCAGAAGCAGAAGAAGCCGAAGAAGCAGAAGCAGAACCTGAAGCAGAAGGAGAAGCAGGAGAAGGAGAAGAAGCAGAATCTGGAGAAGCAGAAGGAGAAGCAGAAGCAGAAAGAGAAGCAGACGAAGAGAAGCAGAACGAGAAGCAGGAGAAGCAGAAGAAGAAGAAACAGAAGAAGGAGAAGTAGCAGAAGCAGAAGGAGAAGCAGAAAGTGAAGTAGAAACAGAAGGAGAAGCAGAAAGAGAAGGAGGGGAAGCAGAAGAAGCAGAAGCATAAGAATCCGAAGAAGCAGAAGCAGAAACTGAAGCAGGAGAAGTAGAAGAAGCAGTATCTGGAGAAGCAGAATGAGAAGCAGAAGGAGAAGCAGAAGCAAAAAGAGAATCAAAAGCAGAAGTAGAAGCAGAAGAAACAAAAGAAGCAGAAGCAGTAGTCGTTGTAGCAGAAGGAAAAGCAGTAGGAAAAGCAGAAGAACGAGAAGGAGAAGCAGAAGGAGAATCAGAAGGAGAAGCAGAAGAAGGAGAAGGAGAAGCAGAAGAAGAAGAAGCAGCAGAAGGAGAAGCAGAAGCAGAAGAAGATGCAGAAGGAGAAGCAGAAGAAGCAGAAGCAGAAGAAGAACCAGAAGTAGGAGAAGGAGAAGGAGAAGGAAGGGCAGCAGAGGCAATAGGAGAAGCAGAAGGAGAAGCAGAAGAATGAGAAGAAGAAAGAGAAGCAGGAGAAGCACAAATGCAGAAGCAGGAGAAGCAGAAACAGAAGATACAGAAGAAGAAGAAGAAGAAGAAAAAGAAAAAGAATAAGAAGAAGACGAAGAAGAAGAAGAAGAAGATGATGATGATGATGATAAGAAGATGATTATGATGATATGATGCAAAAGAAGAAGGAGAAACAGGAGAAGCAGATGGAGAAGAAGATGAAGTAGAAGTAGAAGCAGAAGGAGAAGTAGAAGGATGGAGATGGAGGAGCAGAATGACAGCAGCATGAGAAGCAGAAAGAGAAGCAGATGAGCATGAGAAGCAGAGCAGAGAAAAGAAAGCATG
>NW_012300975.1:0-3431 GCF_000151885.1 Dipodomys ordii | reverse complement strand
GTTCTCAACAGCGAGGACACAGCGGGACACAGCGGCGACACAGAGGGGACTCAGCGGGACAAAGCGGGGGACACAGCGTGACACAGCGGGACACAGCGGGGGACACAGCGGGGGACAGCGGAGACAGAGAGGGGCCAAAGTGAGACCCAGCGGTGATACAGCTGGACACAACGGCGTACACAGCGGAACACAGCGGGCACACAGCGGGGACAGAGCGGGACAGATCGGGACACAGCAGGGAACACAGGAAGGAAACAGCGCTACCCAGTGGGACACAGCGTCGATACAGCGGGACACAGCGGGGTACACAGCTGGGGACACAACGGGACACAGCGGGGGATAAAGCGAGGACACAGTGTGACCCAGCAGGACACAGCGGGGACACAGCGGGACCCAGCGGGGAAACCAGCGAGGACACAGGGGGATACAGCGGGGGACACAGCGAGAAGACAGCAGGGGACACAGTGAGGACACAGCGGGACCCTGCGGGACACAGCGTTACACAGCGTGGTACACAGCTGTAGACACAACGGGACTCAGTGGGGGCACAGCGGGACACAGCGGGACACAGTGGGACACAACAGGGACAAAGCGTGAGACACAGCGGGGGACAGAGCTGGAAACAGCAGGGGACACAGCGAGGACACAGTGGGACACAGCGGTGACACAGCGGGGACTCAGCGGGGGACACAGCGGGGGACAAAGAGGGACACCACGGAACACAGCGCGACACAGCGGGAAACAGCAGTGACCCTGCCTGGACACAGTGGGACACAGCGGAGGACACAGCGGGGGACAGTGGAGACAGAGAGTGGCCACAGCGAGACAAGGCGGTGACATAGCTGGACACAGCGGGGTACACAGCGGGACACAGCGGGCACACAGCGGGGACACAGCGGGACACAGCGGGACACAGCGGGGACACAGTGGGACACAGCGGGACAAAGCGGGCGACACAACGGGACACAGCAGGATTCACAACGGGAAACAGCAGGCACACAGCGGGGACATGGCGGGACACAGAGGGACACAGCGGGTACAGAGCGGGACACAGCCGGACACAGCGGGACACAGCGGGGGACACAGCGGGACACAGTGGGGGACCCAGTGAGGACACAGCGGGACACAGCAGGGGACACAGCGAGGACACAGTGGGGGACACAGCGGGGACACAGCGGGACACAGCGGGGAACACAGCGAGGACACAGCGGGACACAGCGGGACACAGCGTCGATAAAGCGGGGACACAGCGTTACATAGCGTGGTACACAGCTGTGGACACAACGGGACACAGTGGGGGCAAAGCCGGACACAGCGGGACACAGTGGGACACAGCGAGGCCAAAGCGTGAGACACAGCGGGGTACAGAGAGGGAGACAGCAGGGGACACAGCGAGGAAACAGCGGGACACAGCGGTGACACAGCGGGGACAAGGCTAGGGGACACAACGGGACACAGCGGGGGACACTGCAGGACACAGTAAGGGACACAGTGTGGGACACAGCGAGACACAGCGGAACAAAGCGGGGGACAAAGCGGGACACAGCACAGACAGAGAAGGGCCACAGCGGGACACCGCGGTGACACAGCTGGACCCAGCGGGGTACACAGCGGGACACAGCGGGGAACACAGCGAGGACACAGCGGGACCCAGCAGGACACAGCGTCGATACACCGGGGACACAGTGTTACACAGCGTGGTACCCAGCTGTGGACACAACGGGACAGAGTGGGGGCACAGCGAGACACTGCGGGACACAAAGGGGACACAGCGGGACACAGCGCGACACAGCGGGGAACAGAGAGGGAGACAGTGGGGGACACAGCGAGGACACAGCGGGACACAGCGGTGACACAGCGGGGACTCAGTGGGGGACGCAACGGGGGACAAAGAGGGAAACCACGGAACACAGTGGGACACAGCGGGAAACAGCAGTGACCCTGCGGGGACACGGTGGGACACAGCGGGGGACACAGCGCGACACAGCGGGGGACAGAGCGAGGACACATTGGGACACATTGGGACACATTGGGACACATTGGGACACAGCGGGACTCAGCGGGGGACACAGCTGTACACAGTGGGCCAAAGCGGGACACAGCGGGGACACAGCAGAGACACAGCCGGGGACACAGTGGGACACAGTGGGGGACACAGGGATGACACAGCGGGACCCAGCGGGACCTAGCATCGATACAGCCGGGACACAGTGGGACACAGTGGGGTACACAGCTGGGGACACAGGGAAGACACAGCAGGACACAGCGGGACACAGCTGGGGACACAGCGGGGACACAGCGGGACACAGCGGAACACAGCGGGAGACAAAGCCGGAGACAGCGGGGGACACAGCGGGGACACAGCGGCGACACAGAGGGGACTCAGCGGGGGACACAGCGTGGGACAAAGTGGGACAACACGGGACACAGTGTTACACAGCGGGACACAGCGGGGACACTGCGGGACACAGCAGGACAAAGCGGGGGACAAAGTGGGCCACAGCGGGCCACAGCAGGGGAAACAGCAGGGGACAGCGGAGAGAGAGAGTGGCCACAGCTAAACACAGCGGTGACACAGCTGGACACAGCAGGGTGCACAGCGGGACACAGCGGGCACACAGCAGGGACACAGCGTCGATACAGCGGGGACACAGCGAGACACAGCGGGGAACACAGGAAGGAAACAGCGGGACCCAGTGGGACACAGAGTCGATACAGCAGGAAACAACGGGGTACACATCTAGGAACACAACGGGACACAGCGGGGGACACAGCGAGGACACAGCGGGAAATAGCGGGACACAGCGGGGGACACAGCGGGACCCAGCGGGAGACCCAGCGAGGACACAGCAGGACACAGCGGGACACACCACCGATACAGCGGGCACACAGAGTTACACAGCGTGGTACACAGCTGTGGACACAACGGGACACAGTGGGGGCACAGCAGGACACGGCGGGACACAGTGGGACACAGCGGGTACAAAGCGTGAGACACAGCGGGGGACAGAGCTGGAGACAGCGGGGGACACAGCCAGGATATAGAGGGACACAGCGTCGATACAGCGGGCACACAGCGTTACACAGCGTGGTACACACTGTGGACACAACGGGACACAGTGGGGGCACAGCCGGACACATCGGGACACAGTGGGACACAGCGGGGACAAAGCGTGAGACACAGCGGGGGACAGAGAGGGAGACAGCAGGGGACACAGCAAGGAAACAGCGGGACACAGCGGTGACACAGGGGGGACTCAGCGGGGGACACAGTGGGACACAGCGGGGGACACAGCGGGACACAGCGCGGGACACTGCGGGACACAGTGTGGGACAGAGCGTGGGACTCAGCGAGACACAGCAGGGACAAAGCTGGACACAGCGGGGTACACAGAGGGACACAGCAGGGACACAGCGGGGAAACAGCGTGA
>NW_012300974.1:0-3431 GCF_000151885.1 Dipodomys ordii | reverse complement strand
GTGACCGGCTGTGTCCCACTGTGTTCCCGCAGTGTCCCTGCTGTGTCCCGCTGTGTACCCTGCTGTGTCCAGCTTTGTCCCCGCTGTGTCTCGCTTTGTCCCACGCTCTGTCCCCCACTGTGTTCCGCTGTGTCCCTGCAGGGTCACCGCTGTTTCCCGCTGTGTCCCGCTGTGTTCCGTGGTGTCCCGCTTTGTCCCCCGCTGGTTCCCCGCTGTGTCGTGCTGTGTCCTCGCTGTGTTCCCCACTGTCTCCCGCTCTGTCCCCCGCTGTGTCTCATGCTTTGACTCCGCTGTGTCCCACTGTGTCCTGCTGTGTCCCGCTGTGTCCCCCACTGTGACCCTTTGTGTTCCCAGCTGTGTACCCCGCTGTGTAACGCTGTGTCCCCGCTGTATCGACGCCGTGTTCCACTGGGTCCCGCTGTGTCCTCACTGTGTGCCCCATTCTGTCCCGCTGTGTCCCCCACTGTGTCCCCCGCTGTGTCCCTGCTGTGTCCCTGCTGTGTCCCCGTTGGGTCCCACTGTGTCTCGCTGTGTTCTCGCTGTGTCCCAATCTGTGTTCCGCTGTGTCCCCCGCTGTGTCCCGCTGTGTCCCTCTGTGTTCTCCGCTGTGTCCCGCTGTGTCCCGGCTGTGTTTCCCGCTGTGTCCCACTGTTTAACCCTCTGTGTCCCCCGCTGTGTCCCGCAGTGTCCCCCGCTGTGTCCCTGATGTGTCCCCGCTGTGTCCCGCTGTGTCGCGCTGTGTACTGCAGTGTCCCCCGCTGAGTCCCGCTGTGTCCCCGCTGTGTCCCCCACTGTGTCCCCCGCTGTGTCCTGCTGTGTCCCCCGCTGTGTCCCACTGTGTCCCCTCTGTGTCCCCCGATGTGTCCACTGCTGTGTCCACCGCTCTGTCCCCACTGTGTCCCACTGTGCCCCGCTGTGTCCCCGCTGTGTGCCCGCTGTGTCCCGCTGTGTACCCTGCTGTGTCCAGCTGTGTCACCCCTGTGTCACACTGTGTCCCCTCTCTGTTCCCCGCTGTCCCCTGCTGTGTCCCCCGCTATGTCCCGTTGTGTCCCGCTGTGTCCCCTGCTTTGTCCCGCTGTGTCCCCGCAGTGTCCCCGCTGTGTCCCGCTGTGTCACACTGTGTCCCGTGGTGTTCCGCTTTGTCCCCTGCTGTGTCCCCCGCTGAGTCCCACTTTGTCCCCGTTGTGTCCTGGTGTGTCCCCCGCTCTGTCCCCTGCTGTGTCCTGCTGTGCCCCCGCTGTTGCCCGCTGTATGCCCGCATTGTCCCCACTGTGTCTGCTGTGTCCCGCTGTGTTCCGTGGTGTCCCGTTTGTCCCCCACTGTGTCCCCGCTGAGTCCCCGCTGTGTCCCCGCTGTGTCCCGCTGTGTCCTCGCTGTGTCCCCCGCTGTGTCCTGCTCTGTTCCCCGCTGTGTCTCCCGCTTTGTCCCCGCTGTGACCCGCTGTGTCCCCCCAGTGTTCCCCGCTGAGTTCCGCTGTGTCCCCCGTTGTGTCCCCCGCTGTGTCCTGCTGTGTCGTCGTTGTGTCCCCCGCTGTGTCCCGCTGTGTCCCCGCTGTGACCCGCTGTGTCCTCGCTGTGTCCCCCGCTGTCTCCCGCGTTGTCCCATGCTGTGACCCGCTGTGTCCTCGCTGTGTCCAACGCTGTGTACCACTGTGTCACCACTGTGTCCCCTGCTGTGTGCTGCTGTGTTCCGCTGTGTCCCCCGCTGTGTTCCCCGTTGTGTCCCGCTGTGTCCCCGGCTGTGTCCCGCTGTGTCCTCGCTGTGTCCCGCTGTGTCCTCGCTGTGTCCCCCGCTGTGTCCTGCTCTGTTCCCCGCTGTGTCCCCTTGTGTCCCCGCTGTGCCCCGCTGTGTCCCGCTGTGTCCCAGTGTGTCCCGCTATGTCCCCCACTGTGTCCCCTTGTGTCCCCAGCTGTGTACCCCGCTGTGTTCCGCTGTGTCCCCGCTGTATCGACGCTGTGTCCCGCTGGGTCCCGCTGTGTCCTCTCAGTGTACCCCGCTGTGTCCCACTGTGTCTCCCACTGTGTCCCTCGCTGTGTTCCGCTGTGTCCCCCACTGTGTCCCACTGTGTCCTCCCTGTGTCCCCTGCTGTGTCCTGCTATGTCCCCCAGTGTGTCCCGCTGTGTCCCCTGCTGTGTCCCTCGCTGTGTCCCTGCTGTGCCCCGCTGTGTCCCCTGCTGTGTCCCTGCTGTGTCCGCGCTGTGTGCCCGCTGTGTCCCGCTTTGTACCCCGCTGTGTCCAGCTGTGTCACCGCTGTGTTCCATTCTGTCCACTCTCTGTCCCCCGCTATCCCCTGCTGTGTCCCCCGCTGTGTCACGCTGTGTCCCTCACTTTGTCCCGCTGTGTCCCCGCAGTATCGCCGCTGTGGCGCAATGTGTCACACTGTGTCCCGTGGTGTCCTGCTTTGTCCCCTGCTGTGTTCCCCGCTGAATCCCGCTTTGTCCCCGATGTGTCCCGCTGTATCCCGCTGTGTTCCGTGGTGTCCCGTTTGTCCCACGCTGTGTCCCCCGCTGAGTCCCCGCTGTGTCCCCGCTGTGTCCCGCTGTGTCCTCGCTGTGTCCCCCGCTGTGTCCTGCTCTGTTCCCTGCTGTGTCTCCCGCTTTGTCCCCGCTGTGCCCCGCTGTGTCCCGCTGCATCCCGTTGTGTCCCTCTATGTCCCCCATTGTGTCCCGTTGTGTCCCCAGCTGTGTACCCCGCTGTGTCCCTGCTCTATCGACGCTGTGTCCCTCGGTGTGTCCCGCTGTGTCCCCCGCTTTGTCCCGCTGTGGCCTCCCTGTCTCCCCCGCTGTGTCCCGCTGTGTCCCCGGCTGTGTCCCGCTGTGTCCCCTGCTGTGTCACTGCTATGTCCCGCTGTGTTCCACTGTGTCCCGCTGTGTCCTTGCTGTGTCTCCCGCAGTGTCCCGCAGTGTCCTCGCTGTGTCCCCCACTGTGTCCTGCTTTGTCCACTGCTGTGTCCCGCTGTGTACCCCTCTGTGTCACCCGCTCTGTCCCTGCTGTGTCCCACTGTGTCCTCGCTGTGTCCCCCGCTGTGCCCCGTTGTGTCCCCAGCTGTGTACCCCGCTCTGTCCCGCTGTGTCCCCATTGTAATGACGCTGTGTCCCGCTGGGTCCCGCTGTGTCCTCGCTGTGTCCCGCTGTGTACCCCTCTGTGTCCCCCGCTGTGTCCCGCTGTGTCCCGATGTGCACTGCTGTGTCCCCCGCTGAGTCCCGCTGTGTCCCCGCTGTGTCCAAATGTGTACTCGCTGTGTCCCCCGCTGTGTCCCGCTGTGTCCTCCCTGTGTCCCCCGCTGTGTCCTGCTGTGTCCTCAATGTGTCCCCCGCTGTGTCCCGTTGTGTCCCCAGCTGTGCACCCCGCTGTGTCCCACTGTGTCCTCACTGTATCGATGCTGTGTCCCAACATGTGTCCCGCTGTGTCCTCTCTGTGTCCCCCGCTGT
>NW_012300973.1:0-3431 GCF_000151885.1 Dipodomys ordii | reverse complement strand
TCAGCGTGACACAGCGGGGGACAGAGCGGGGGACAAAGCGGGACACCACGGGTCACAGTGTGTCACATCGGGACACAGCGGCAACACTGCGGGGACACAGAGGGACAAAATGGGGGACACAGCGGGACACAGCGGGAGACAGCATTGGACACAGGAGGGGATAGCGGGGGACAGAGAGGGGACACAGCGGAACACAGCGGTGACACAGCTCGACACAGCTGGGTACACAGCGGGACATAGAGGACACACAGCGGGGACACAGCGCGACACAGCGGGGAACTCACCGGGACACAGCGGGGGACACAACAAGGACACAGCGGAACACTGTGGGAGACACAGCCAGGACACATCCGGACCCAGTGGAACACAGTGTGACACAGCGGGGACACAGCAGGGGACACAGCGGGACACAGTGGGGGACACAGGGGGGACAAAGCGGGACACAGCGGGGGACACAGCGGGACACAGCGGGGACACAGCAGGGACACAGCGGTGGACACAGAGGGACAGAGCAGGGGACACAGCAGGAGACACAGAGGGACACAGCGGGACACAGCGGGGGACACAGGGGGGACACAGCGGGACACAGGGGGGACACAGCGAAGACACATTGGGACACAACGGGGCCACAGCGGCACTCAGCGGGGGACATAGCAGCACACAGCGGGACACAGCGGGTCACAGCAGGGACAGAGCGGGTGACACAGAGGGGTACACAGCGGGACACAGCAGTGGACAAAGCAGGACACAGTGGGGGACACAGCGAGGACACTGCGGGACACTGCGGGAGACACAGCAAGGACACAGCGGGACACAGTGGAACACAGCGAGACACAGCAGTGACACAGCAGGGGACCCAGCGGGACACAACCGGGAACACAGTGGGACACAGCGGGGCCACAGGGAGGACACAGCGGGACACAGCGGGACACAGCGGGACACAGCGGGTCACAGCGGGGACAAAGTGGGGACTCAGCGGGGGACACAGCGGGGGACAAACGGGACACCACGCAATACAGCGGGATACAGCGGGACACAGGGGGGACACAGCAGGACACAGCGGGACACAGAGGGGGACACAGCGGGACACAGCGGGGGACAGAGCGGGGGACAAAGCGGGACACCACGGGTCACAATGTGTCACATCGGGACACAGCGACGACACTGCGGGGACACAGCGGGACAAAATGGGGGACACAGCGGGACACAGCGGGAGACAGCATTGGACACAGGAGGGGATAGCGGGGGACAGAGAGGGGACACAGCGGAACACAGCGGTGACACAGCTGGACATAGCTGGGTACACAGCGGGACATAGAGGACACACAGCGGGGATACAGCGGGACACAGCGGGGAACTCACCGGGACACAGCGGGGGACACTACAAGGACACAGCGGAACACTGTGGGAGACACAGCCAGGACACATCCGGACCCAGTGGAACACAGTGTGACACAGCGGGGACACAGCAGGGGACACAGGGGGACACAGTGGGGGACACAGGGGGGACAAAGCGGGACACAGCGGGGGACACAGCGGGACACAGCGGGACACAGCGGGGACACAGCAGGGACACAGCGGTGGACACAGAGGGACAGAGCAGGGGACACAGCAGGAGACACAGAGGGACACAGCGGGACACAGCGGGGGACACAGGGGGGACACAGCGGGACACAGGGGGGACACAGCGAAGACACATTGGGACACAACGGGGACACAGCGGGACTCAGCGGGGGACATAGCAGTACACAGCGGGACACAGTGGGTCACAGCAGGGACAGAGCAGGTGACACAGAGGGGTACACAGCGGGACACAGCAGTGGACAAAGCAGGACACAGTGGGGGACACAGCGAGGACACTGCGGGACACTGAGGGAGACACAGCAAGGACACAGCGGGACACAGTGGAACACAGCGGGACATAGCAGTGACACAGCAGGGGAAACAGCGGGACACAGCCGGGGACACAGCGGGACACAGCGTGGGAGACAGGGAGGACACAGCGGGACAAAGCGGGTGACATAGCGGGACACAGCGAGGGACACAGTGTCGATAGAGCGGGGACACAGCGGGGTACACAGCTGGGGACACAACGGGACACAGTGGGGGACATAGCGGGACACAACGGGACGCAGCGGGACACAGCGGGGCACAGCGCGGACAAAGCAGGAGACACAGCAGGGAACAGAGCAGGACACAGCGGGGGACACAGCGAGGATACAGCGGGACACAGCGGGGACACAGCGGGGACTCAGCGGGGGACACAGCGGGGGACAAACGGGACACCACGGAACACAGCGGGATACAGCGGGACACAACGGGGACAAAGCGGGACTCAGCGGGGAACACAGCAGGGGACAAAGCAGGACACCACGGGACACAGTGTGACACATTGCGCCACAGCGGCGATACTGCGGGAACACAGCGGGACAAAGTGGGGGACACAGCGGGACACAGCGGGGGACACAGCAGGGGATAGCGGGGGACAGAGAGTGGACAGAATGGAACACAGCGGTGACACAGCTGGACACAGCGGGGTACAAAGCGGGACACAGCGGGCACACAGCGCGGACACAGCAGGGACACAGCAGGGGACATAGTGGGACACAGCAGGGACACAGCATGGGACACAGAGGGACACAGCGGGACACAGCGGGACACAGCGGGGCACAGCAGGGACACAGCGAGGGACACAGCAGGGGACACAGCGGGACACACCGGGAGACATAGCAGGACACAGCAGGGGACACAGGGAGGACACAGCGGGACATAGTGGGGGACACAGCGGAACACAGCGAGGGACACAGCGGGGGATACAGTGGGACACAGCGGGGTACACTGAGGGGACACAGCGGGACCCAGCGGGACACAGCGTCGATACAGCGGGGACACAGCGGGACACAGCGGGGTACACAGCTGGGGACACAAGGGGACACAGTGGGGGACATAGTGGGACACACTGGGACACAGTGGGACACAGCGGGGCACAGCGGGGACAAAGCGCGAGACACAGCGGGGAACAGAGCAGGACACAGCGGGGGAAACAGCGAGGACACAGCAGGACACAGCAAGGACACAGCGGGACACAGCCGGGGACACAGCGGGACACAACGGGGAACACAGCGGGGGACACAGCGGAACACAGCGGCACACAGCAGGGGACACAGTGGTGACACAGTGGTACACAGCGTGGGACACAGCGAGGACACAGCAAAACACAGCGTGGGACAACGCGGGAGACAGCGGGGGACACAGCGAGGACACAGCGGGTCACAGCAGGGACATAGCGGGACACAGCGGGGGACACAACGACGACACAGCAGGACACAGCGGGGGACACAGCGGGGGACACAGCGGAACTCAGCGGGGAACACTGGGGGGACACAGCGGGTCACAGCGGGGACAAAGCGGGAGACACAGCGGGGAACAGA
>NW_012300972.1:0-3431 GCF_000151885.1 Dipodomys ordii | reverse complement strand
CAGTGGAACACAGCGGGGACACAGAGGGATATAGCAGTTACACAGTGAGGACACACCAGAGACACAGCGGGACACAGCGGGGACACAGCAGAGACACAGCGGGACACAGCGGGGGACACAACGGGACACAGCGGGGGACAAAGCAGGACACAGCATGGACACAGTGGGACACAGCGGGGGACACAGCTGGGACACAGCGGGTCAACAGCGGGGACACAGTGGGGGACACAGCGAGGACACAGCTGGACACAGAGGGATACACAGCGATGACACAGCGTGACACATGGGGACACAGCAGGAAAGAGCGGGACACAGCCGGGGACACAGCGGGACACAGCAGGGGACACAGCGGGGACACAGCGGGACACAGTGGGGACACAGCTGGACACAGCGGGACACATCGGGGAACACAGCAGGATACTGCGGGGTACACAGCGAGACACAGCGGGACAGAAAGGGACACAGCAGGGACACAGCGGGGCACACAGCGGGACACAAAGGGGGACACAGCATTACACAGCGGGGACACAGCGGGACACAGGGGGGACACAGCAGGGGACACAGCAGGGCACAGAGGGGAACAAAGGGGGCACACAGTGGGAAACAGCGGGACACAGCGGGGGACAAAGCGGGACACACCGGGATACAGCGGGACACAGCGGGGGACACAGCCGGGGACACAGAGCCGCACACAGCGGGAGAGAGTGGAACATATCTGGAACACAGCGGGGACACAGCAGGACATCGCGGGGACAAAGCGAGGACAGAGCTGGACACAGAGGTACACAGCGAGGGACACAGCGGGGGACAGTGGGGACAAACCGGGGAACAACTGGGACACAGCGGGACACAGCTGGGACACAGCGGGGACACAGCGGCACTCAGCGGGGGACACATCGGGACACAGCAGGGGACACAGCGGGGGACAGCGGGGACACACAAGCGGACAGCGGAACAAAGCGGGGGACACAGTGGCTGACACAGCGGGTGACACAGCGGGACACAGCGGGGTACACAGTGGAACACAGCGAGGACACAGCGGGACACAGCAGCACACAGCGGGACACAGCGGGGGACACAGAGGCTGACAAAACAGGACACAGCGGGACACAGCGGGAAACAGCAGGACACAGCGGTGGACACACCTGGACACAGCGGGGGTCACAGCGAGGACACAGCGGAACACAGGAGGACACAGCGGGGACACAGCGGGGACACAGTAGGGGACACAGTGGGACAGATCGGGGTATACAGCGAGGATACAGCGGGGACATAGGGGGACACTGCGGAACACAGTGGAACACAGCGGGGAAACAGAGGGACATAGCAGTTACAGAACGAGGACACACCAGGGACACAGCGGGACACAGCGGGGACACAGCGGGGACACAGCAGGACCCAGCGGGGGACACAGCGGGGGACAGCTGGGACACACATGCGGACAGCGGAGACACAGCGGGACACAGCGGGAGACATCGGGGACACAGCGGGACACAGCGGGGACAAAGCAGGGACACAGCGGGTCACAGCGGGGACACAGTGGGGGACACAGTGAGGACACAGCGGGACACAGAGGGATACACAGAGAGGACACAGCGTGACACATGGGGACACAGCGGGACACAGCGGGGGACCCAGCGAGGACACATTGGGACACAAATGGGGACACAGCAAGGACACAGCTTGACACAGCGGGAAAGAGCGGGACACAGCTGGGGACACACCCGGAGACACACCGGGACACAGCAGGGGACACAGCGAAAACACAGCGGGACACAGAAGGACGCACAGCGAGGACACAGAGTGACACATGGGGACACAGCGGGACACATCGGGCGACACAGCAGGACACTGCGGGGTACAGAGCGGGACACAGCGGGACACAAAGGGACACAGCAGGGACACAGCTGGGGACACAGCGGGACACAAAGGGGGACACAGCGTTACACAGCGAGGACACAGTGGGACACAGCGGGGACACAGCAGGGGACACAGCAGGACACAGAAGGGAACAAAGGGGGCACACAGCGGGACACAGTGGGACACAGCGGGGTACACAGCGGGGCCACAGCGGGACATCTCGGGGACAAAGCGAGGACAGAGTGGTTCACAGAGGTACACAGCGAGGGCACAGCGGGGGACAGTGGGGACAAACCGGGGAACAACGGGGACACAGCGGGACACAGCTAGGACACAGCGGGGACACAGCAGGGGACACAGTGGGACACAGCAGGGGATACAGCGAGGACACAGAGGGGACATAGGGGGACACTGCGGGACACAGTGGGACACAGCGGGCACACAGAGGGACATAGCACGTACACAGCGAGGACACACCATGGACACAGAGGGACACAGCGGGGACACAGCGGGGGACAGTGTGGTACACAGCGGGGGACACAGCGAGGACACAGCGGGGACATAGGGCGACACTGCGGGACACAGTGGAACACAGCGGGGACACAGAGGGACATAGCAGTTACACAGCGAGGACACACCATGGACACAGAGGGACACAGCGGGAACACAGCGGAGACACAGCCGGGGACACAGTGGGGGACACAGCGGGATACAGAAGGACACAGCGAGGACACACCGCGACACAGGAGGACACAGCGGGGACACAGCGCGGGACACAGTGGGACACAGCTGCGGATACAGCGAGGACACAGCAGGGACACTGCGGGACACAGCGGGTCACTGCGGGGAAACATTGGGGGACACAGCAGAGGACACAGCGGGATACAGAAGGACACAGCGAGGACACAGCGGGGACATAGGGTGACACTGCGGGACACAGTGGGACACAGCGGGGACACAGAGGGACATAGAGGTTACACAGCCAGGACACACCAGGGACACAGCGGATCACAGCGGGGACACAGCGGGGACACAGCGGGACCCAGCGGGACCCAGCGGGGACACAGCGGGACACAGCGGGGGACACAGAGGCGGACACAGCAGGACACAGTGGGACACAGCGGGAGACAGCGGGACACAGCGGGGACACAGCGAGGACACAGCGGGACACAGCAGGACACAGCATGGACACAGCGGGTCACAGTGGGGAAATAGTGGGGGACACAGCGGGGGACACAGCGGGATACAGAAGGACACACCGAGGACACAGCGGGACACAGGAGGACACAGCGGGGATACAGCGGGGACACAGTGGGGGACACAGTGGGACACAGCGGAGACACAGAGGGACTCAGCGATTACACAGCGAGGACACACAAGGGACACAGCGGGACACAGCGGACACACAGCGGGGACACAGCGGGACACAGCGAGGACACAGCCTGACACAGCGGGGCATACAGCGGAAGACAGCGGTGACACACCGGTGGACAGCGGGGACACAGCGGGACACAGCGGGACACACTGGGGGACACAGCGGGGGACACAGCGGGACACAGCGGGGGACACAG
>NW_012300971.1:0-3431 GCF_000151885.1 Dipodomys ordii | reverse complement strand
CGGGGACACAGCGGCACCCAGCAGGACACAGCGGGGCACCCAGCGGGACACAGCGGGACACAGCTTGGGACATAGCGGGAACACAGCAGGACACAGCGTGGGACAAAGCGGGAGATAGCAGGGGACACAGCGAGGACACAGCGGGACACAGTGGCGACACATAGAGGACTCAGCGGGGGACACAGTGGGGGACAGAGCGGGACACAGCGGGACCCAGCGGGGACAAAGCGTGAGACACAGCGGTGGACAGAGCGGGAGACAGAGGCGGACACAGCGAGGACACAGCGGGACACAGCGGGGACACAGAGGTGGCTCAGGGGGGCCACAGCGGGGGACAAAGCGGGACACCACGGAACACAGCGGGACACAGCGTGAAACAGCGGTGAACCTGCGGGGACACAGCGGGACACAGCGGGGGACACAGCGGGACACAGCGGGGACACAGCGGGGACACTGCGGGACCCAGCAGGACACAGCGGGACACAGCGGGGGACACAGCGGGGGACACAGCGGGACACAGCGGGGGATACAGCGGGACACAGCGGAGACACAGAGGGGACTCAGCAGGGGACATAGCGGGGGACAAATCGGGACACCACAGGACACAGTGGGACACAGCGGGACACAGCGGGACACAGCGGGGGACACAGCGAGTACACATTTGGACACAGCGGGGACACAGCGGGACTCAGCGGGGGACACAGCAGTACACATCGGGACACAGCGGGACACAGCGGGGGACACAGAGGGGTACACAGCGGGACACAGCGAGGACACAGCGGGACCCAGCGGGACACAGCATCATTACAACGGGGACACAGCGGGACAGAGCGGGGTACACAGCTGGGGACACAACGGGCCACAGCGGGGGACACAGCGAGGACACAGTGGGACACAGCGGGACACAGTGGGGACATTGCGGGAACATAGCGGGACACAGCGGGGTACACAGCGGGACACAGCAGGACACAGCAGGACACAGCTGTGACTCAGCGGGGACACAGCGGGGGACACAGCTAGCACACAGCGGGACACAGTGGGGACACAAAGGGGACTCAGAGGGGGAAACAGCGGGGAAAAAAGCGGGACACCGTGGGACACAGTGTGACACAGCAGGACACAGAGGGAACACTGCGTCGACACAGCAGGACAAAGCGGGGGACACAGCGGGACACAGGGGGACACAGCGAGGGACACAGCGGGGGGCAGTGGAGACAAAGAGAGGACACAGCGGGACACAGCGGTGACACAGCTGGACACAACGGAGTACACAGTGGGACACAGCGGGCACAAAGCGGGGACAGAGCGGGACACAGCTGGACACAGCGGGACATAGCAGGGGACACAGCGGGACACAGAGGGGGACACAGTGAGGACACAGTGGGACACAGCGGGGGACACAGCGAGGACACAGCGGTGACACAGCTGGACACAACGAAGTACACAGCGGGACACAGCGGGCACACAGCGGGGACACAGCGGGGAACACAGGGAGGACACAGCATGACCAAGTGGGACACAGAGTTGATACAGCGGGGAAACAGCGGGACACAGCGGGGTACACAGCTGTGGACACTACGGGACACAGTGTGGGCACAGCGGGACACAGCGGGACAGAGTGGGACACAGACGGGATAAAGCGTGAGACACAGCGGGGGACACAGGGGGACACAGCGGGACACAGGGGGGGGACACAGCGCGGACACATTGGGACACAGCGGGGACACAGCGGGACTCAGCGGGGGACACAGCAGTACACAGCGGGACACAGCGGGTCACAGCAGGGACAGAGCGGGTGACACAGAGGGGTACACAGCGGGACACAGCAGTGGACAAAGCAGGACACAGCGGGGGACACAGCGAGGACACTGCGGGACACTGCGGGAGACACAGTAAGGACACAGCGGGACACAGTGGAACACAGCGGGACACAGCAGTGACACAGCAGGGGACCCAGCGGGACACAACCGGGGACACAGCGGGACACAGCGGGGCCACAGGGAGGACACAGCAGGACACAGCGGGGGACACAGCGGGAAACAGCAAGGGACACAGCATCGATAGAGCGGGGACACAGCGGGACACAGCGGGGTACACAGCTGGGGACACAACGGGACACAGTGGGGGACATAGCGGGACACAACAGGACACGGTGGGACACAGCGGGACACAGCGGGGGACACAGCGATGACAAAGCGGGACACAGCGGGGGACACAGTGGGACAGAGCAGGGTACACAGCAGGGGACACAGAGGGACCCAGCGGGACACAGCGGGGGACACAGGGGGGACACAGCGGGACACAGCGGGGGACACAGCGAGGACACATTGGGACACAGCGGGGACACAGCAGGACTCAGCGGGGGACACAGCAGTACACAGTGAGACACAGCGGTACACAGCGGAGCACAGCAGGGACACAGCAGGGGACAAAGCGGGACACAGCGGGACACAGCGGGGGACACAGAGGGGTACACAGCGGGACACAGCAGTGGACAAAGCAGGACACAGTGAGGGACACAGCGAGGACACTGCGGGACTCTGCGGGAGACACAGAGAGGACACAGTGTGACACAGCGGAACACGGCGGGACACAGCAGGGACACAGCAGGGGACACAGCGGGACACAGAGGGGGACACAGCGAGACACAGCGGGGGACACAGCGATGACAAAGCGGGACACAGCGGGGATATAGCGGGACTCAACACGGTTACAGCGGGACACAGCAGGACACAGCGGGACACAGCGGGGACACAGCAGGGGACAGAGCGGGACACAGCGGGGGACACAGCGGGACACAGCGGGGACACAGGGGGTACAAAGGGGACACAGCAGGGGACACAGCGAGGACACAGCGGGACACATCTGGGACACAGCGGGAATCAGCAGGGGACACAGCGGGACACAGCGGGACACAGCGGGGACACAGCAGGGACACAGCAGGGGACACAGTGGGACAGAGCAGGGGACACAGCAGGGGACACAGAGGGACAGAGCGGGACACAGCAGGGGACACAGGGGGGACACAGCGGGACACAGCGGGGGACACAGTGAGGACACATTGGGAAACAGCGGGGACACAGCGGGACTCAGAGGGGGACACAGCAGTACACAGCGGGACACAGCGGGGCACATCACGGACACAGCGGGGGACACAGTGGGAAACAGCGAGGGACACTGCGGGGGACACAGCGGGACACAGTGTGGAACACAGAGAGTACACAGCGGGACCCAGCGGGACACAGCGTCGATACAGCGGGGACACAGCGTGACACAGCAGGGTACATAGCTGGGGACACAATGGGACACAGTGGGGGACATAGCGGGACACAGCGGGACACAGCGGGTCACAGCGGGGACAAAGAGGGGACTCAGCGGGGGACACAGCAGGGGACAAACGGGACACCACGGAATACAGCGGGATACAGCGG
>NW_012300970.1:0-3431 GCF_000151885.1 Dipodomys ordii | reverse complement strand
GGGTACACAGCATTACACAGCGTGTTGCACAGCTGTGGACTCCACGGGACACAGTGGGGACACAGCGGGACACATCAGGACACAGTGGGACAAAGCAAGGACAAATCGTGAGACACAGCGAGGGACAGAGCGGGAGACAGCGGGGAACACAGCGATGACACAACAGGGCACAGCGGGACACAGCAGGGACAGAGCGGGACACAGAGGGGACACAGCGGGACTCAGCAGGCGACACAGCAGTACACAGCAGGACAATGCGGGACACAGCAGGGGACACAGAGGGGTACACAGCGGGACACAGCGGGGAACACAGCGAGGACACAGCGGGACCCAGCGGGACACAGCGTCGATACAGCGGGTACACAGCATTACACAGCGTGTTACACAGCTGTGGACACCACGGGACACAGTGGGGAGACAGCGGGACACAGCGGGACACAGTGGGACAAAGCAAGGACAAATCGTGAGACACAGCAAGGGACAGAGCGGGAGACAGCGGGGGACACAGCGACGACACAGCAGGGCACAGCGGGACACAGCAGGGACAGAGCGGGACACAGCGGGACACAGCGGGGGACACAGCGGGACACAGCGGGGGAGGCACCGAGGACACAGCGGGACACAGCGGGACAAAGCGGGGGACACAGCGGTGAAACAGCTGGACACAACGGAGTACATAGTGGGACACAGCGCGCACACAGGGGGACACAGCGGGACACAGCGGGACACAGCAGGGACAGAGCGGGACACAGCGGAACACAGTGGGACACAGCGGGGGACACAGCGAGACCCAGCGGGGGACCCAGCTAGGACAAAGTGGGACACAGCTGGGGACACAGCGAGGACACAGCGGGGGACACAGCGGGACACAGCGAGGAACAGCGTAGATACAGCAGGGACACAGCGTTACACAGCGTGGTACACAGCTGTGGACACAACGGGACACAGTGTGGGCACAGCGGGACACAGCGGGACACAGTGGGACACAGCGGGGACAAAGCGTGAGACACAGCGGGGGACAGAGTGGGAGACAGCGGGGGACACAGCGGGGACACAGCGGGGACTCAGCGGGGTCACAGCGGGATACACAGTTGTGGACACAACGGGACACAGTGTGGGCACAGCGGAACACAGCGGGACAGAGTGGGACACAGAAGGTATAAAGCGTGAGACACAGCGGGGGACAGAGCAGGAGACAGCGGGGGACACAGCGTGGACACAGCGGGACACAGCGGGACACAGCGGGGGACACAGCTAGGACACAGCGGGACACAGCGGGACACATTGGGGACACAAAGGGGACTCAGCGGGGGAAACATCGGGGGAAAAAGTGGGACACCATGGGACACAGTGTGACACAGCAGGACACAGAGGGAACACTGCGTCGACACAGCGGGACAAAGCGGGGAACACAGCGGGACACAGCAGGACACAGCAGGGGACACAGCGGGGGACAGTGGAGACAAAGAGAGGACACAGCAGGACACAGCGGTGACTCAGCTGGACACAACGGAGTACACAGCGGGACACAGCGGGCACAAAACGGGGACAGAGCGGGACACAGCTGGACACAGCGGGACATAGCGGGGGACACAGCGGGACACAGAGGGGGTCAGAGCGTGAGACACAGCGAGACACATCAGAGACAAAGCTATACACAGCGGGGTACATAGAGGGACACAGCGGGGAAACAGCGGGGGACACAGCGGGACACAGCGGGGAACACAGCGAGGACACAGCGGGACACAGCGGGACACAGCGTCGATACAGCGAGGACACAGTGGGACACAGCGGGGTACACAGCTGGGGACACAACAGGACACAGCGGGGGACACATTGAGGACACAGCAGGACACAGCGGGGGACACAGGGGGGACACAGCGGGACACAGCGGGGGACAGAGTGAGTACACATTTGGACACAGCGGGGACACAGCGGGACTCAGCGGGGGACACAGCAGTACACATCGGGACACAGGTGGACACAGCGGCGGACACAGAGGGGTACACAGCGGGACACAGCGAGGACACAGCGGGACCCAGCGGGACACAGCGTCATTACAACGGGGACACAGCGGGACAGAGCGGGGTACACAGCTGGGGACACAACGGGGCACAGCGGGGGACACAGCGAGGACACAGTGGGACACAGCGGGACACAGCGGGGACATTGCGGGAACATAGAGGGACACAGCGCGGTACACAGCGGGACACAGCAGGACACAGCTTGTGACCCAGTGGGGACACAGCGGGACACAGCGGGGGACACAGCTAGGACACAGCGGGACACAGCGGGACACAGTGGGGACACAAAGGGGACTCAGAGGGGGAAACAGCGGGGAAAAAAGCGGGACACCATTGAACACAGTGTGACACAGCAGGACACAGAGGGAACACTGCGTCGACACAGCAGGACAAAGCGGGGGACACAGCGGGACACAGCGGGACACAGCGGGGGACACAGCGGGGGACACAGCGGGGGACTGTGGAGACAAAGAGAGGACACAGCGGGACACAGCGGTGACACAGCTGGACACAACGGAGTACACAGCGGGACACAGCGGGCACAAAGCGGGGACAGAGCGGGACACAGCTGGACACAGCGGGACATAGCGGGGGACACAGCGGGACACAGAGGGGGACACAGTGAGGACACAGTGGGACACAGCGGGGGACACAGCGAGGACACAGCGGTGACACAGCTGGACACAACGAAGTACACAGCAGGACACAGCGGGCACACAGCGGGGACACAGCGGGACACAGCGGGGAACACAGGGAGGACACAGCATGACCCAGTGGGACACAGCGTCGATACAGCGGGGACACAGTGGGACGCAGCGGGGTACACAGCTGTGGACACAACGGGACACAGTGTGGGCACAGCGGGACACAGCGGGACAGAGTGGGACATAGACTGGATAAAGCGTGAGACACAGCGGGGGACACAGTGGGGACACAGCGGGACACAGGGGGGGACACAGCGAGGACACATTGGGACACAGCGGGGACACAGTGGGACTCAGCGGGGGACACAGCAGTACACAGTGGGACACAGCGGGACACAGCGGGTCACAGCAGGGACAGAGCGGGTGACACAGAGGGGTACACAGCGTGACACAGCAGTGGACAAAGCAGGACACAGCGGGGGACACAGCGAGGACACTGCGGGACACTGCGGGAGACACAGCAAGGACACAGCAGGACACAGTGGAACACAGCGGGACACAGCAGTGACACAGCAGGGGATCCAGCGGGACACAATCGGGGGACTAAGCGGGACACAGTGGGGTCTCAGCGAGGATCCTGCAGGACACAGTCGGGTACCAGTGGGAAACATGGAGGGACACAGCATCGATAGATCGGTGACTCACCGGGAACCAGTCAGGTTTACTAGGTGGGGGACCCAACGGGAACTCATGGTGGGATTAT
>NW_012300969.1:0-3431 GCF_000151885.1 Dipodomys ordii | reverse complement strand
TTGGGATGAGGGTTATGATGGCTTCATAGAATGTGTTCGGTAGTGAGCTTTCTCTTTCAATTTCATTGAAGAGTTGGAGGAGTATTGGTGTGAGCTCTGCTTTGAAGGCCTTGTAAAATTCCGCTGTAAAACCATCTGGTCCTGGACTTTTCTTAGCTGGGAGGTCTCTTATTGCTGTTTCTATTTCAATGCTTGATATGGGCCTGTTAAGATAGTTTAACTCATCTTGGTTTAGTTTTGGCATGTCAATATTTGCTAGAAAAAGGTCCATTTCTGTCAAGTTCTCAAACTTATTAGCATAAAGTTTGGAGAAGTATTCCCTTATAATGTTCTGAATCTTGGTTGTTTCCGTGGTGATGTTTCCATTCTCATCTCTGAGTTTATTAATTTGGGTGTGTTCTCCTCTTTTTCTGATAAGATTTGCTAAGGGTCTGTCAATTTTGTTAAGTTTTTCGAAGAACCAACTCTTTGTTTTGTTGATTCTTTCTATAGATTTTTTGGATTCTAATTCGTTTACTTCTGATTTAATTTTGATTATTTCTTTCCGTCTACTGGATTGGGGTTTGTCTAGCTATTCTTTTTCAAGGAGGTTTAGATGTGTCATTAACTTGTTAGTTTCAGATCTCTCCAATTTGTTGATGTAGGAGCTCAGAGCTATAAACTTGTCTCTGAGTACTGCCTTTGCTCTGTCCCAGAGGAAGCAGAATCTGGAGAAGCAGAATGAGAAGCTGAAGTAGAAGCAGAAGCAGAAGAAGAAAGAGAATCAAAAGCAGAAGGAGAAGCAGAAGAAACAGAAGAAGCAGAAACAATAGCAGTTACAGCAGAAGCAGAAGGAGAAACAGAAGGAAAAGCAGAAGAACGAGAAGGAGAAGGAGAAACAGAAGGAGAAGCAGAAGGAGAATCAGGAGAAGCAGAAGAAGCAGAAGGAGAAGCAGAAGGAGAAGTAGAAGTAGGAGAAGGAGAAGGAAGAGCCGCAGAAGAAATAGGAGAAGCAGAAGCAGAATGAGAAGCAGAAAGAGAAGCAGTAGAAGCAGAAGAAGCAGGAAAAGAAGAAGCAGAAGAAAGAGAAGAAGAAGAAGAAGAAGAAGAAGAAGAAGAAGAAGAAGAAGAAGAAGAAGAAGAAGAAGAAGAAGAAGAAGAAGAAGAATTAGAAGAAGAAGAAGAAGAAGATGAAGAAGAAGAAGAAAAAGAAGAAGAAGTAGAAGAAGAAGAAGAAGAAGAAGAAGAAGGAGAAGCATAAGGAGAAGAAGTAGAAGCAGAAGAAGCAGAAGCAGGAGAAGCAGAAGCAGGAGAAAAAGAATAAGCATAAGAAGAAGAATCAGAGGGAGTAGCAGAAGAAGGAGCATTAGCAGCAGAAAGAGAAGTAGAAGGAGAATCAGAAGGAGAAGCAGAAGAAGGAGTAGCAGAAGCAGAAGAAGCAGCAGAAGGAGAAGCAGAAGCAGAAAAATATGCAGAACGAGAAGCAGGAGAAGCAGAAGAAGCAGAAGCAGAAGGAGAAGCAGAAGTAGGAGAAGGAGAAGGATAAGGAAGTGCAACAGAAGCAATAGGAGAAGCAGAAGGAGAAGCAGAAGCAGAATGAGAAGCAGAAAGAGAAGCAGTAGAAGCAGAAGAAGCAGGAAAAGCAGAAGCAGAAGAAAGAGAAGAAGAAGAAGAAGAAAAAGAAGAAGAAGAAGAGGAAGAAGAAGAAGCAGCAGCAGCATAAGGAGAAGCATAAGGAGAAGCAGTAGAAGCAGAAGCAGGAGAAGCAGAAGCAGAAGAAAAAGAATAAGCAAAAGAAGCAGAAGCAGAAGCAGTGGGAGAAGCAGAAGAAGGAGAAGGAGAAGGAGCAGCAGAAGGAGAAGGAGAAGCAGAAAGAGAAGCAGAAACAGAAGGAGAACAAGAAGGAGAAGCAGGAGAATCAGAAGAAGCAGAAGTAGAAGCAGAAAGAGGAGAAGGAGAAGCAGAAGTAGAATCAGAAGAAACAGAAGAAGAAGAAGCAGAAGAAACAGAAGCAAAAGAAAAAGATGAAGGAGAAGAGCAGAAGCAGAAGCTGAAGGAGAAGCAGAAGACGAAGGAGAAGCAGAAAGAGAAGCAGGAGAAGCAGAAGCAGAAGAAACAGGAGAAGCCGAAGAAGCAGAAGCAGAATCAGAAGCAGAAGGAGAAACAGAAGAAGCACAATCTGAAGCAGAAGCAGAAGAAACAGAAATAGTAGAATAAGCAGAAGCAGAAGCACCAGGAGAAGCAGAAGAAGAAGAAGGAGAAGGCGAAAGAGAAGGATTAGGAGTAGGAGAAGCAAAAGGATAAGCAGAAGCAGAAAAAGACGCAGTAGGAGAAGCAGCACGAGAAGTAGGAGAAGCAGGAGAAGCAGAAGCAGGAGAAGCAGAAGAAACAGAAGACGCAGAAGCAGAATGAGCAGCAGGAGGAGAAATTGAAGCAGAAGCAGAAGGAGAAGCAGAAGCAGAAGGAGAAGCAGAAGAACGAGAAGGAGAAGCAGAAAGAGAAGCAGAAAGAGAAGCAGAAGCAGGAGAAGCAGAAGCAGAAGAAACAGAAGGAGAAGAAGCAGAACCTGAAGCAGAAGGAGAAGCAGGAGAAGCAGAAGAAACAGAAGACGCAGAAGCAGAATGAGCAGCAGGAGGAGAAATTGAAGCAGAAGCAGAAGGAGAAGCAGAAACAGAAGGAAAAGCAGAAAGAGAAGCAGGAGAGGCAGAAGAATCAGCAGCAGGAGAAGCAGAAGCAGAAGAAGCCGAAGAAGCAGAAGCAGAACCTGAAGCAGAAGGAGAAGCAGGAGAAGCAGGAGAAGCAGAATCTGGAGAAGCAGAAGGAGAAGCAGAAGCAGAAAGAGAAGCAAAAGCAGAAGGAGAAACAGAAGGAGAAGCAGAAGAAACAAAAGAAGCAGAGGCAGTAGCATAAGAAGCAGACGATAAAAAGCAGAAGGAAAAGCAGAAGGAAAAGCAGATGAAGAGAAGGAGAAAGAGAAGGAGAAACAGAAGGAGAAGCAGAAAGAGAAGCAGAAGAAGGAGCAGGAGAAAAAAAAGCAGCAGGAGAAGCAGAAAGAGCAGCAGAAGGAGAAGCAGGAGATGCAGAAACAGGAGAAGCAGAAGCAGAAGAAACAGGAGAAGGACAAGACGCAGAAGCAGAGGGAGAAGCAGAAACAGAAGGAGAAGCAGAAAGAGAAGTAGGGGAAACAGAAGAAGCAGAAGTAGGAGAAGCAGAAGCATAAGAATCCGAAGAAGCAGAAGCAGAACCTGAAGCAGAAGGAGAAGCAGATGAAGCAGAAGAAGCAGAATCTGGGGAAGCAGAATGAGAAGCAGTAGGAGAAGCAGAAGCAGAAAGAGAATCAAAAGCAGAAGGAGAAGCAGAAGAAACAGAAGAAGTAGAAGCCGTAGCAGTTGTAGCAGAAGCAGAACGAGAAGCAGAAAGAAAAGCAGAAGAACAAGAAGGAGAAGAAGAAA